>NW_020191980.1:0-13706 GCF_002263795.3 Bos taurus | reverse complement strand
GTGGCTGATCCTGCACTGATCACGAGGCTGATCATACACTGATCACGTGACTGTGCATGCAATGATCACTTGGCTGATCATGTACTGATCACGTGGCTGATCATGCACTGATTACCTGGCTATCATCCACTGATCACGTGAGTAATCATGCACTCTTCACGTGCATGATCATGCACTGATCACGTTCTTAGCATGCACTAACCATGTCTGATTCATGCAATGGTCAGGTGGCTATCATGCACTGTTTACCTGGCTGATCATGCACTGATCACATGGCTGTAATACACTGACCACGTGACTGTGCATGCACTGAAAATATGGATGATCATACACTGATCACTTCACTGATCACGCACTGATCACGTGACTGATCATGCACTGATCACGTGATTGATCATGCACTAGTCACTTGGCTATCATGCACTGATCAGGTGGCTGATATGCACTGATCACGTGGCTGATATGCACTGATCACGTGGCTGATCATGCACTGAACACGAAGCTGATCATGCAATGATCACGTGGCTGATCATACACTGATCAAGTGGCTGATCATGCACTGATCACGTGGCTGATCATACTCTGATTACGTGGATGATCATACACTGATTACGTGGCTGATCATACACTGATCACATGACTGATGATGCACTGATCACGTGCCTGACCATGCACTGATTGCGTAAATTAGCATGCAGTTATCTCGTGTCTGAATTGTGCTTATCATGTGACTAATCAAGAACTGATCACGTGGCTGTAATGCACTGATCACATGACTGTGCACACACTGAAAATATGGATGATCATACACTGATCACTTCACTGATCACGCACTGATCACGTGACTGATCATGCACTGATCACGTGGCTGATCATACACTGATCACGTGGGTGATCATGAACTGATCACGTGGCTGATCATACACTGATCACATGAATGATCATGCACTAATCACGTTGTGGATCATGCACTGATCACGTGGCTGATCATACACTGATCACGTGGCTGATCTTGCACTTATCACGTGGCTGATCATACAGTGATTACATGAATGATCATGCACTAATCACGTTTGTAGATTATGCACTGATCACATGACTGTGCATGTATTGATCACGTGGCTGATCATGCAATGAACACGTGGCTGATCATACACTGATCACATTACTGATCATGCACTGTTCACGTGCCTGATCATTCACTGATCACGTGGCTGATCATGCACTGATCACGAAGCTGATCATACCCTGATCACATAACTGTGCATGCACTGATCACGTGGCTGATCATGCACTGATCACGTGGCTGATCATACACTGATCACGTGGCTGAACAATACGCTGATCACGTGGCTGATCAGGCACTGATCACGTGGCTGATCATACTCTGAACATGAAGCTGAAAATACACTGATCACATGACTGCATGCACTGATCACATGGCTATCATGCACTGATCACGTGTTTATCATGCACTGATCACGTGACTGCGCATTAACTGAACACATACCTGTTCATGCACTGTTACGTGGCTATCATGCACTGATCACGTGACTCATCATGCATTAATCACGTGACTGATCATGCACTGATCTCGTTGCGTATCATGCACTGATCACATGACGGTGCATGAACTGATCACGTGATATTATACACTGATCAAGTGACAGATCATGTACTAATCACGTGACTGATCATGCACTGATCACGTGGCTATCATGCACTGATCACGTGGCTGATCATACACTGTTAACGTGTCTGACCATGCACTGATCACGTGGCTGATAATGCACTGATCACTTGTGACTGATCATGCACTGATCACGTGTCTGATCATGCACTAATCACGTGACTGATCATGGACTGATCACGTGACTGATCATGCACTGATCATGAGCCTGATCATGCACTGATCACGGGCCTGTTCATGCACTGATCACGTGGCTGATCATGCACTGATCACGAGGCTGATCATACACTGATCACGTGACTGTGCATGCAATGATCACTTCTGATCATGTACTGATCACGTGGCTGATCATGCACTGATTACCTGGCTATCATCCACTGATCACGTGAGTAATCATGCACTCTTCACGTGCATGATTCATGCACTGATCACGTGTCTTAGCATGCATAACCATGTTGCTGCTCATGCAATGGTCAGGTGGCTATCATGCACTGTTTTACCTGGCTGATCATGCACTGATCATGGCTGTAATACACTGACCACGTGACTGTGCATGCACTGAAATATGGATGATCATACACTGATCACTTCTCTGATCACGCACTGATCACGTGACTGATCATGCACTGATCACGTGGCTGATCATGCACTGATCATGTGACGAGCATGCACTGATCATGTAGCTGATCATGCACTGATCACGAAGTTGATCATACACTGATCAAGTGACTGAGCATGCACTGATCACGTAGCTGATCATACACTGATCACGAAGATGATCATACACTGATCACGTGAGTGTGGCATGCACTGATCACGTGGCAGAGCATGCAATGATCACGTGGCTGATCATGCACTGATCACGTAGCTCTCATGCACTGATCACATGTCAATCATGCCCGGATCCCGTGGCGATTCATGCACTGATCGCCTGACTGATTTGCACTAGTCACCTGGCTATCATGCCTATCCCGTGGCTGATCATACACTGACCACGTGACTGATCATGCACTGATCACGTGGCTGATCATGCACTGATCACGAAGCTGATCATACACTGATCACGTGAGTGTGAATGCAATGATCACATGGATGATCATGCACTGATCACGTGGCTGAACATGCTCTGATCCCGTGGGTGATCATGCACTTATCACGTGGCTTATCATACACTGATCACGTGGCTGATCATGCACTAATCACGTTGTGGATGATGCACTGGTCACGTGGCTGATCATACACTGATCACCTGACTGATCATGCACTAATCACGTTGTGATCATGCACTGATCACGTGGCTGATAATACACTGATTACGTGGCTGATCATACACTGATCACGTGGCTGATCATGCACTTGATCACGTGGGCTGATCATACTCTATACGTGGATGATCATACACTGATTACGTGGCTGATCATACACTGATCACGTGGCTGATCATGGCACTGATCACGTGGCTGATCATACTTCTGATCACGTGGATGATTCATAGACTGATCACGTGACTGCATATGCACTGATCACGTGGCTGATCAGCACTGATCACGTGCTATCATGCACTGATTACGTGGCTTTCATACATTTAATCACGTAACTAAATATGCACTGATCACGAGCCTATCATACACTGATAATGTGACTGTGCATGCACTAATCACGTGGATGATCATGCACTGATCACGGGCTGAGCATACAGTGATCACTGACTGTGCATGAACTGATCACTTGGCTGATCATGCACTGATCACGTGACTGAACATGCACTGATCACGTGGCTCATCATACTTGATCAAGTGGCTGATAATGCACTGATTACGTGGCTGATATGCACAGAACGTAGCTTCATGTGCCGATCACATGCGATCATGCCCTGATCCCGTGGCTGATCATGCACTGATCGCCTGACTGATCATGCACTAGTCACTTGGCTCTCATGCACTGATCAGGTGGCTTGATATGCACTGATCACGTGGCTTGATATGCATGATCACGTGGCTGATCATGCACTGATCATGAAGCTGATTATGCAATGATCACGTGGCTGATCATACACTGATTCAAGTGGCTGATCATGCAATGATCACGTGGCTGATCATGCACTGATCACGTGGGGGATCATGAACTGATCACGTGGGCTGAGCATACACTGATCACGTGGCTGATCTTGCACTTATCACGTGGCTGATCATACAGAGATTACATGACTGATCATGCACTAATCACGTTGGATCATGCACTGATCACGTGACTGATCATGCACTACTCACGTGGCTATCGTGCACTGACCACGTGGCTGAACATACACTGATCACGTGACTGATGATGCACTGATCACGTGCCTGATCATGCACTGATTGCGTAAATTAGCATGCAGTTATCTCGTGTCTGAATTGCTTTATCATGTGACTAACAAGAAACTGGACCACGTGGCTGTAATGCACTGCACGTGACTGTGCACACACTGAAAATATGGGTGATCATACACTGATCACTTCACTTATCACGCACTGATCACCGTGACTGATCATGCATGATGACGTGGCTGAACATGCACTGATCATGTGACTGAGCATGCACTGATCATGTAGCTGATCATGCACTGATCACGAAGTGATCATACACTGATCATGTGACCTGAGCATGCACTGATCACGTAGCTGATCATGCGCTGATCACGAAGTTGATCATACCACTGATCACGTGAGTCTGCATGCACTGATCACGTGGCGGATCATGCCATGATCACGTGGCTGATCATGCACTGATCACATAGCTCTCATGCACTGATCACATGTCAATCATGCCCGGATCCCGTGGCTGATCATGCACTGATGGCGTGACTTATCATGCACTAGCACCTGGCTATCATGCCTAATCCGTGGCTGATCATACACTGACCACGTGACTGATCATGCACTGATCACGTGGCTGATCATGCACTGATCTCGAAGCTGATCATTACACTGATCACGTGAGTGTGCATGCAATGATCACATGGCTGATCATGCACTGATCACGTGGCTGAACATGCTCTGATCCCGTGGGTGATCATGCATATCATGTGGCTTATCATACAACTGATCACGTGGGCTGATCATGCACTAATCACATTGTGGATGATGCACTGGTCACGTGGCTGATCATACACTGATCAACATGCCTGATCATGCACTAATCACGTTGTGGATCATGCACTGATCACGTGGCTGATCATACACTGATCACATGGCTGATCGTGCACTGATCACGTGGCTGATCATACTCTGATCACGTGGATGATTCATACACTGATCACGTGACTGCATATGCCACTGATCACGTGACTGATCATGCACTGATCACGTGGCTATCATGCACTGATTACGTGGCTTATCATACATTTAATCACGTAATAAATATGCACTTGATCACGAAGCCTATCATACACTGATAATGTGACTGTGCATGCACTAATCACGTGGATGATCATGCACTGATCACCTGGCTGAGCATACAGTGATTACGTAACTGTGCATGAACTGATCACTTGGCCTGATCATGCACTGATCACGTGACTGCACATGCACTGATCACCTGGCTGATCATACTGTGATCAAGTGGCTGATAATGCACTGATTACGGGCTGATCATGCCAACAGATCAGTAGCTATCATGTGCCGATCACATGGCGATCATGCCCTGATCCCGTGGCTGATCATGCACTGATCGCGTGATTGATCATGCACTAGTCACTTGGCTATCATGCACTGATCAGGTGGCTGATATGCACTGATCACGTGGCTGATATGCACTGATCACGTGGCTGATCATGCACTATCACGAAGCTGATCATGCAATGATCACGTGGCTGATCATACACTGATCAAGTGGCTGATCATGCACTGATCACGTGGCTGATCATTAACTCTGATTACGTGGATGATCATACACTGATTACGTGGCTGATCATACACTGATCACGTGACTGATGATGCACTGATCACGTGCCTGACCATGCACTGATTGCGTAAATTAGCATGCAGTTATCTCGTGTCTGAAATTGTGCTTATCATGTGACTAATCAAGGACTGATCAGGTGGCTGTAATGCACTGATCACATGACTGTGCACACACTGAAAATATGGATGATCATACCACTGATCACTTCACTGATCACGCACTGATCACGTGACTTGATCATGCACTGATCACGTGGCTGATCATACACTGATCACTGGGTGATCATGAACTGATCACGTGCTGATCATACACTGATCACATGAATGATCATGCAACTAATCACGTTGTGATCATTGCACTGATCACGTGGCTGATCATACATGATCATGTGGCTGATCTTGCACATTATCACGTGGATGATCATACAGTGATTACATGAATGATCATGCCACTGAATCACATTAACTGATCATGCCACTGTTCACGTGCCTGATCATTCACTGATCACGTGGCTGATCATGCACTGATCACGAAAGCTGATCATACCCTGATCACATAACTGTGCATGCACTGATCACGGCTGATCATGCACTGATCACGTGGCTGATCATCACTGATCACGTGGCTGAACATACGCTGATCACGTGGCTGATCAGGCACTGATCACGTGGCTGATCATACTCTGAACATGAAGCTGAAAATACACTGATCACATGACTGCATCACTGATCACATGGCTATCATGCACTGATCACGTGTTTACCATGCACTGATCACGTTGACTGGCGCATTACTGAACACATACTGTTCATGCACTGTTTACGTGGCTATCATGCACTGATCACGTGACTCATCATGCATTAATCACGTGACTGATCATGCACTGATCTCGTTGCGTATCATGCACTGATCACGATGACGGTGCATGAACTGATCACGTAATATTATACACTGATCAAGTGACAGATCATGTACTAATCACGTGACTGATCATGCACTGATCACGTGGCTATCATGCACTGATCACGTGGCTGATCATACACTGTTAACGTGTCTGACCATGCACTGATCACGTGGCTGATAATGCACTGATCACTTGACTGATCATGCACTGATCACGTGTCTGATCATGCACTAATCACGTGACTGATCATGGACTGATCACGTGACTGATCATGCACTGATCATGAAGCCTGATCATGCACTGATCACGGGCCTGTTCATGCACTGATCACGTGGCTGATCCTGCACTGATCACGAGGCTGATCATACACTGATCACGTGACTGTGCATGCAATGATCACTTTGGCTGATCATGTACTGATCACGTGGCTGATCATGCACTGATTAACTGGCTATCATCCACTGATCACGTGAGTAATCATGCACTCTTCACGTGCATGATCATGCACTGATCACGTGTCTTAGCATGCCACTAACCATGTTGCTGATCATGCAATGGTCAGGTGGCTATCATGCACTGTTTACCTGGCTGATCATGCACTGATCACATGGCTGTAATACACTGACCACGTGACTGTGCATGCACTGAAAGCATATGGATGATCATCACTGATCACTTCACTGATCACGCACTGATCACGTGACTGATCATGCACTGATCACGTGGCTGATCATGCACTGATCACGAAGTTGATCATACACTGATCATGTGACTGAGCCATGCACTGATCATGTAGCTGATCATGCACTGATCACGAAGTTGATCATACACTGATCATGTGACCTGAGCATGCCACTGATCATGTAGCTGATCATGCACTGATCACGAAGTTGATCATACACTGATCATGTGACTGAGCATTTGCATTGATCACGTAGCTGATCATGCACTGATCACGAAGTTGATCATACACTGATCACGTTGAGTGTGCATGCACTGATCACGTGGCGGATCATGCAATCATCACGTGGTGATCATGCACTGATCAAGTGGGATCATGAACTGATCACGTGGCTGCTCATACATTGATCACGTGCCTGATCATGCACTGATCACGTGGCTCATCTTGCACTGATCACGTGGCTGATCTCTGCACTGATCACGAGGCTGATAATATACTGATCACGTGACTGTGCATGCAATGATCACTTGGCTGATCATGTACTGATCACGTGGCTGATCATGCACTGATCACGTGACTTCGCATGCCATGATCACGTGACTGATCATGCACTGATCACGTGGCTGATCTTGCACTGATCACGTGGCTGATAATGCACTATCACTTGACTGATCATTCCACTGATCACGTGTCTGATCATGCACTACTCACGTAATGATCATGGACTGATCACCTGACTGATCATGCACTGATCATGAGCCTGATCATGCACTGATCACGGGCCTGTTTATGCACTGATCACGTGGCTGATCCTGCACTGATCACGAGGCTGATAATACACTGATCACGTGACTGTGCATGCAATGATCACTTGGCTGATCATGTACTGATCACGTGGCTATCATGCACTGATAATGTGGCTTATCATACTTTGATCACCTAAATAATCATGCACTGATCACGTGGCAATCTTGCTCTGATCACGTGGTTTGATCAGGCACTTATAAGTTAGCTATCATGCACTGATCACATAACTGCGCAAGAACTGAACACTTAGATATCATAGACAGGACACGTGACAGATCATGCACTGATCACGTGACTGATCATGCACTGATCTGGTGGCTATCATGCATTGATCACGTGGTTGATCATACACTGATCACGTGACTGATCATGCACTGATCACCTGGCTATCATGCACTAATCACGTAGCTGATCTGGAACAGATCACGTGACTAATCATGCAGTGACCACGTCGCTATCATGCACTGATCTCGAGATTGCCCATGCACTGAACATATGGATGATCACACACTGATCACCTGACAGATCATGCACTGAACACGTGACTTATCATGCACTGATCACGTGACTGCACATGCACTGATCATGTGACTGAGCATGCACTGATCACGTAGCTGATCATGCACTGATCACGAAGTTGATCATACACTGATCATGTGACTGAGCATGCACTGATCACGTAGCTGATCATGCACTGATCACGAAGTTGATCATACACTGATCACGTGAGTGTGCATGCACTGATCACGTGGCGGATCATGCAATGATCACGTGGCTGATCATGCACTGATCACGTAGCTCTCATGCACTGATCACATGTCAATCATGCCCGGATCCCGTGGCTGATCATGCACTGATCGCCTGACTGATCATGCACTAGTCACCTGGCTATCATGCCTAATCCCGTGGCTGATCATACACTGACCACGTGACTGATCATGCACTGATCACGTGGCTGATCATGCACTGATCTCGAAGCTGATCATACACTGATCACGTGAGTGTGCATGCAATGATCACATGGTTGATCATGCACTGATCACGTGGCTGAACATGCTCTGATCCCGTGGGTGATCATGCACTTATCACGTGGCTTATCTACACTGATCACGTGGCTGATCATGCACTAATCACGTTGTGGATGATGCACTGGTCACGTGGCTGATCACTACCAGCTGATCAACCATGACTGATCCATCCGACACTAATCACGTTGTGGAGCTCATAGCACTGATCACGTGGCTGATAATACACTGATTACGTGGCTGATCATACACTGATCACGTGGCTGATCATGCACTGATCACGTGGCTGATCATACTCTGATTACGTGGATGATCATACACTGATTACGTGGCTGATCATACACTGATCACGTGGCCTGATCATGCACTGATCACGTGGCTGATCATACTCTGATGCACGTGGATGATCATAGACTGATCACGTGACTGCAATTGCACTTGATCACGTGACTGATCAGCACTGATTCACGTGGCTATCATGCACTGATTACGTGGCTTATCATACATTAATCACGATAACTAATATGCACTGATCACGAAAGCCTATCATACACTGATAATGTGACTGTGCATGCACTAATCACGTGGATGATCATGCACTGTCACGTTGGCTGAGCATACAGTGATCACGTGACTGTGCATGAACTGATCACTTGGCTGATCATGCACTGATCACGTGACTGCACATGCACTGATCACGTGGCTCATCATACTGTGATCAAGTGGCTGATAATGCACTGATTACGTGGCTGATCATGCACAGATCACGTAGCTATCATGTGCGATCACATGGCGATCATGCCCTGATCCCGTGGCTGATCATGCACTGATCGCCTGACTGATCCATGCACTAGTCACTTGGCTATCATGCACTGATCAGGTGGCTGATATGCACTGATCACGTGGATGATATGCACTGATCACGTGGCTGATCATGCACTGATCACGAAGCTGATCATGCAATGATCACGTGAGCTGATCATACACTGATCAAGTGGCTGATCAATGCAATGATCACCGTGCTGATCATGCAACTGATCAAGTGGGGGGATCATGAACTGATCACGTGGCTGCTCATACATTGATCACGTGGCTGATCATGCACTGATCACGTTGTGGATTGATGCACTGATCACGTGGCTGAGCATACACTGATCACGTGGCTGATCTTGTACTTATCACGTGGCTGATCATACAGAGATTACATGACTGATTATGCACTAATCACGTTGTGGATCATGCACTGATCACGTTGTTGATCATGCACTGATCACGTGACTGATCTTGCACTGTTAAGCTGGCTATAATACACTGATCTCGTGACTGATCATGCATTCTTCACGTGCCTGATCATGCACTGATCACGTGGCTGATCTTGCACTGATCACGTGGCTGATCCTGCACTGATCACGAGGGCTGATAATACACTGATCACGTGACTGTGCATGCAATGATCACGTGGCTGATCATGTACTGATCACGTGGCTGATCATGCACTGATCACGTGACTTCGCATGCAATGATCACGTGACTGATCATGCACTGATCACGTGGCTGATCTTGCACTGATCACGTGGCTGATAATGCACTGATCACTTGACTGATCATTCACTGATCACGTGTCTGATCATGCACTACTCACGTAACTGATCATGGACCTGATCACCTGACTGATTCAATGCACTGATCATGAGCCTGATCATGCACTGATCACGGGCCTGTTTATGCACTGATCACGTGGCTGATCCTGCACTGATCACGAGGCTGATAATACACTGATCACGTGACTGTGCATGCAATGATCACTTGGCTGATCATGTACTGATCACGTGGCTATCATGCACTGATAATGTGGCTTATCATACTTTGATCACCTAAATAATCATGCACTGATCACGTGGCAATCTTGCTCTGATCACGTGGTTGATCAGGCACTGATCACTTAGCTATCATGCACTGATCACATAACTGCGCAAGAACTGAACACTTAGATATCATAGACAGGACACGTGACAGATCATGCACTGATCACGTGACTGATCATGCACTGATCTGGTGGCTATCATGCATTGATCACGTGGTTGATCATACACTGATCACGTGACTGATCATGCACTGATCACCTGGCTATCATGCACTAATCACGTAGCTGATCTGGAACAGATCACGTGACTAATCATGCAGTGACCACGTCGCTATCATGCACTGATCTCGAGATTGCCCATGCACTGAACATATGGATGATCACACACTGATCACCTGACAGATCATGCACTGAACACGTGACTTATCATGCACTGATCACGTGACTGCACATGCACTGATCATGTGACTGAGCATTGCACTGATCAGTAGCTGATCATGCACTGATCACGATGTTGATCATACACTGATCATGTGACTGAGCATGCACTGATCACGTAGCTGATCATGCACTGATCACGAAGTTGATCATACACTGATCACGTGAGTGTGCATGCACTGATCACGTGGCGGATCATGCAATGATCACGTGGCTGATCATGCACTGATCACGTAGCTCTCATGCACTGATCACATGTCAATCATGCCCGGATCCCGTGGCTGATCATGCACTGATCGCCTGACTGATCATGCACTAGTCACCTGGCTATCATGCCTAATCCCGTGCTGATCATACACTGAACACGTGACTGATCATGCACTGATCACGTGGCTGATTCATGCATGATCTCGAAGCTGATCATACACTGATCACGTGAGTGTGCATGCAATGATCACATGGTGATCATGCCACTGATCACGTGGCTGAACATGCTCTGATCCCGTGGGTGATCATGCACTTATCACGTGGCTTATCATACACTGTCCTGGCTGATCATGCACTAATCACGTTGTGGATGATGCACTGTTCACGTGGCTGATCATACACTGATCACATGACTGATCATGCACTAATCACGTTGTGAGTCATGCACTGATCACGTGGCTGATTAATACACTGATTACGTGGCTGATCATAACTGATCCGTGGCTGATCATGCACTTCACGTGGCTGATCATACTCTGATTACGTGGATGATCATACACTGATTACGTGGCTGATCATACACTGATCACTGCCTGATCATGCACTGATCACGTGGCTGATCATACTCTGATCACGTGGATGATCATAGACTGATCACGTGACTGCATATGCACTGATCACGTGACTGATCAGGCACTGATCACGTGGCTATCATGCACTGATTACGTGGCTTATCATACATTAATCACGTAACTAAATATGCACTGATCACGAAGCCTATCATACACTGATAATGTGACTGTGCATGCACTAATCACGTGGATGATCATGCACTGATCACGTGGCTGAGAAATACAGTGATCACGTGACTGTGCATAAACTGATCACTTGGCTGATCATGCACTGATCACGTGACTGCACATGCACTGATCACGTGGCTCATCATACTGTGATCAAGTGGCTGATAATGCACTGATTACGTGGCTGATCATGCACAGATCACGTAGCTATCATGTGCCGATCACATGGCGATCATTGCCCTGATCCCGTGGCTGATCATGCACTGATCGCCTGACTGATCATGCCACTAGTCACTTGGCTATCATGCACTGATCAGGTGGCTGATATGCACAGATCACGTGGCTGATATGCACTGATCATTGGCTGATCATGCACTGATCACGAAGCTGATCATGCAATGATCACGTGGCTGATCATACACTGATCAAGTGGCTGATCATGCAATGATCACGTGGCTATCATGCACTGATCAAGTGGGGGATCATGAACTGATCACGTGCTGCTCATACATTTGATCATGGCTGATCATGCACTGATCACTTTGTGGATGATGCACTGATCACGTGGCTGAGCATGCACTGATCACGTGGCTATCTTGTACTTATCACGTGGCTGATCATACAGAGATACATGACTGATTATGCCACTAATCACGTTGTGGATCATGCACTGATCACGTGACTGATCATGCACTAGTCACGTGGCTATCAGCACTGATCACATGCTGAACATACACTGATCACGTGACTGATCATGCACTGATCACGTGCCTGATCATGCACTGATTGCGTAAATTAGCATGCAGTTATCTCATGTCTGAATTGTGCTTATCATGTGACTAATCAAGAAACTGATCACGTGGCTGTAATGCACTGATCACGTGACTGTGCACACACTGAAAATATCGATGAATTGATACACTGTCACTTCACTGATCACGCACTGATTACGTGACTTCATGCACTGATCACGTGGATGATCATGAAACTGATCACGTGACTGATCATACACTGCTCACGTGGCTGATCATGGACTAATTACGTTGTGGATGATGCACTGATCACGTGGCTGATCATACACTGATCACATGGGTGATCATGAACTGATCACGTGGCGATCATACACTGATCAGCAATGAATGATCATGCACTAATCACGTTGTGGATCATGCACTGATCACGTGGCTGATCATACACTGATCACGTGGCTGATCTTGCACTTATCACGTGGCTGATCATACAGTGATTACATGAATGACCATGCATAATCACGTTGTAGATTATGCACTGATCACATGACTGTGCATGTATTGATCACGTGGCTGATCATGCAATGAACACGTGGCT
>NW_020191979.1:0-9333 GCF_002263795.3 Bos taurus | reverse complement strand
ATAAGCTAGGGAGCGAGCCCGTGGCGTCCAGCCATAGGAGGAGCATTAGCTGCCTCGCAAAATCGCCCGCCTGACCCACTAGTCACAATGTCATCATACAGGGCAGCTGCTC
Organism: Bos taurus; assembly: GCF_002263795.3. Lineage (NCBI taxonomy): Eukaryota > Metazoa > Chordata > Mammalia > Artiodactyla > Bovidae > Bos > Bos taurus. Next base: position 9,221 of record NW_020191979.1, on the reverse strand, counting down.
GGTGCACGGCATCCCGCCCACCCCGTGCAGCCCATATGTGCAGCAGCGGCACGTAGCCGGGTCTTCACTAGCTAAAATAGCCAGCTCAGGCATAATGGAGGGTAAGCGTGGGGTTGGGTTTTCGCGCCTTCTCGCGCACGCACGTTCAGCCTCGGGGGCCACGGCTGGTCCCCGGGCTGGCCAGCATGGCCAGACGCACGGCTCCGCCGCAGAACGTCGGATGAGGGAAGAAATCTGTTCGCCAAGGGCACCGGAGAACGCAAGGGAAAGATACGCGATAGGATGCAACAAACAGGCGCAATCTGTGGTTAAGTGAATTTGGACGCTCGCATAGTGGCTGGGCTCTGTCTAGACTTGTTGCACAGTAGGAGCACGTACGCACACTAGGTAGGTGCAGGCATATCACAGGGGAGCCGTCACGGATGTTTCTGATAACTCTACACGTCGTGTAAAAGAGGGGGAGACACGAAGGACCGAGCAAATGTCAGCGACAGGTATCAATCATCGCAGTGACACGACCCTTGACTGGGTTTTTTTCAGGGGAAAGAAATCTATCGCACGATAGCATCACGGTTACGCGTCGCAATGGGTTCCACGAGCTCGGAAGATCGCGACAATCACCAGCTAGACGAGTTGCAGAGCTTGCGCTCTCTAATGCTCGCTGGCATTGAGCATGAGGAGCCCTGGTTGGCAGCCCTCACGAGTACGAGTAGAGAGAGACAACCGTCTCATGTCCACGAGGGAGAGAGCCGAATGCCCCCCACTCCCACTCGGCCAATGAGAATGTCCATGCTCTATGGCACCCAATGCTTCCTCGAACACGATCTCTCACAGTGCATATTGTCAGTGCGCATGCTACATCTCCAAGAGTAGGCATCAACTGACGGGCAACCACGCCCCCACGTGGAATCAGCACACTACTTCAGTCCCACGAGTGATTCAAACTGTGATAGAAGAATCAAACTAACGGAATCAGGTGGAAAACGACCAAGCCACGTGGATTTCCCTGCAATGGGCAGTTAGGTGGTCCCGGATTCTATCATCCACCCTGATCAAAAGTTTGCGGTTGCACCACTCATTCTATGATTGCAAGAGCCCTGTTTCAGTCATGATCACCTTGGCCTGGAAATAAACATGGAATATAGTAAACTTACGAAACAGCACGTCCCATCAAAAGGGCATGCCCGCGTCACGGTTGAATCAGTGCAAATTATAGCCCCCCACGGTGATCAAGTTTGCCGTGCAACATGCCCCATGATCCAGCCCGCACGCTGTCAGTCACTGGTATCAATCTGGCCTTGAAAATAACAACAAAACGTGAATCCCCACTAGCCAATGATTGAAAAGCATGTTGATTCAGTGGGGTTGAATCAGCCCCAACGGTCCAATCAGTGCATTTCGCAGGTCACGTCCAATGAGTTTGGCATGAAAATACCCAACAGTGAATGCAATGTGCAAATGCTCAGTCAAACGTGGATCTTGGGACTTGAATCAGCGCACGTGGAATCAAGTTGGCTGCGAAGTCGAACGTGAATCCCCAGGGCCTGCGCTGCCGTGATTCCTGCCCCGGCTCCACCTGCATTGAACAATTTGCGCCATCCTGAAGGCTTTGCCCGTGGGAATTCCTGTTCCGGCTCATCTTGCTTTGGAACAATTGGGGCAGGATGAAAGCGCTTGCCGGTGATTTCCCTGCCCTGGTTCCCCCAGACCGGCCCTATGATTAATGTTGTTTCCCCCAAGTGGGCAGCCATGGAAAGATTCGTCAACTGCTGAGCTTCCCACAATGCCTTATTTGCCCTGCCTGGAAAAAGTTGGTGGTTGTTTCACCGTGTCCCTGCCCTCAGCTTCTTTAGTATGCCCACTGGAAGGTCCTGTTTTCGGATCCCCCGCCACCTTGTCCCGTGTTGGACCAGCCCAACTGAATAAGGGTAAAATTTTCGAAAGAGGGAAGGCCCCTAAGGCCGAGACCTATTATTATATCTAATCAAAGAAGAGTCAAGAAGTAATAGTATGAGGGAGAGCCCCTTCAAAAGTAGGAAGTATCGGTGGAGAAATAAGAACTGAAGGTAAGAAGCATTTGGTTCTTTTTACGCGAAGAGCCCCATCAAAAAACTTCAAGGACCAAGAGTTATGAAACATTTTTAAACGTAGGCCCCGCAGGCGCCCTCCGTGAAAGCGAAAAGGTGCCTCAAACCCCTAGGACAGACCCTTCTTCGAGTTGGGGAGTCCTTAAAGCAAGCCAGGCAAATAAATTTAGTTAAGCGGTGGGTGGGTTCCCGCGCTCCCAAAATGAGAGACCTCACACTTGGAAGGTAAAAGGAAAAAGGACCAAGGAACTTTTAAATATGGGATGCCTGTAAGTTAAGTCTTGAACAGACGAGAGAGGCGATGGTGGTGGGGGACAGCCCCCCCAGTGAAAATTCAGGGTGAGAGCAACAAACAATACAGTAGGCAAGACCTCCGGTTTTTTGGGGGAGGAGATTGTCGAAGAACATCCGGTGGACTCCTGAGCTCGATCCCGCCATTGGTATGCCGAGCCCTTCCCTCATGACCTTTGGTCCAGAGTGGAATGCCTCCCCGGCCTCCCGCACAATGATTCAGTGCTGCCCCCAGTCCACGATATCCAGGTGGCCTTGCCTCAGCCAACGTGAATCATGGACGGCCACAAGTCCCCAGTGATCAAGCTGCCTCTCAAGTCAGGTGATCCCACCGTATTATTAAACACGTGATCAAAGTGGAAACGACCAGCCACGTGGATACTGGCCATGAGCGGTAAGGGTGGTTCGTTTTCCTGATCAGCCCCTGAATCAAGTGCGTGCCCCACAAGTCCATGATCAGCGGCCTTGTTCCCAGCGCCTGTCAGTCACTGATCATTGCCTGATAAACACGTGATCAGTGCCCGAACAGCCACGTCATCAGTGCATGGGCAGTCACGTGATCAGTGCATGATAGCCACCTGATCAGTGCGTGCACAGTCCCATGATCAGGGCCTGTCAGTCACTGATCATTGCCTGATAAACACGTGATCAGTGCATGATGAGCCATGTGATCAGTGCCTGATCAGCCACGTCATCAGTGGCATTCGAAGTTCATGTCATCAGTGCATGATAGCCACGTGATCAGTGCATGCTCAGTCACGTGATCTGTACTTGATCAGCCACGTGATCATGCCATGCATCAGTCACGTGATCAGGGCCTGCTGAGCTGCGTGATTCCTGCCGCTCATCTGCATGACAATTGCCACTGAGCTGCGTGATTCCTGTCGGCTCATCTGCTTGACAATTGCCAGCTGAGCTGCGTGATTCCTGCCTGGTCACGTGCTTGATTATTGCCAGTTGAGCAGCATGATTCGTCACTGCTGAGCTCCATGCTTATTGCCTGCTGATTGCGTGGTTCGTGTCTGCTCAGCTCTTTGAGTATCAGCCTCCTGAAGGTCCCAGGTTCCCGGTCGCAACCTGCCGGGGACGCACCCACTGATCCAGGGTAATTCGAGAGGAGCAGATGGCCTAGGGCGAACTATTTATCATGCAATACAGAGATGCTCAAAGAATAATACGTATGAGGAGAGCTCAGTAGGAAAATTCGGTGGAGAAAAGGAACTGAGTAGCTTGGATTTACGCGAAGACCAAAATCAAACTTCAAGACAAGAAGTTTGCACCACTTACAGTAGGGCCGCAAGGCACGCCTCTCGAATAGCGAAAGCGATGCCTCACCCTAGACGAACCTTCTCGAGTGGGTCTTAGCATGCCCAGGCATAATTAGCTGAAAGCGTGGTGGGGTTCCGCGCTCCAGATGGAGATTTCAGCTGGAAGTTAAAGGGAAGACTGACAAAGGCAACTGTTAGGGAATTTGGAGCTGTAGTTAACATCTTTGACAGAGAGACGCAGACGATGTGTGGTGGGCGGACAGCCCCCAGTGAAATCAGAGGATGAGCGCACAAAGCCAGACTACAGTAGGCAGACTCGCGGTTTTTTGGCGGGGAGATGCCTCGGAGAATATCCGGTGGACTTCCTGAGGCTTCGTACTCCCCTGCATTTGGCGATGCCGAGCTCCTTCCTCATGACCTTTGTCCAGAGTGGGGGGAATGCCTCCCCGGCTCCCGGCACATGATCAGTGCATGCTCAGTCACGATATCAGTGCCTGCTCAGCACGTGATCACTGACGCACAGTCACGGTGATCAGCCGCCTCTCAGTCACGGGATCACCGTAATGAAAACACTTTGATCAGTGAACGTACTCAGCCACGTGATCACTGGCATTGCGCAGTCAGGTGGTTCATTTCTGATCAGCGCACCTGATCCAGTGCGTGCCAAGTCCCACTGATCAGCGGCCTGTCAGTTTCCACTAGATCACATGCTCTGATAAACACGTGATCATGTGCCCGGAAACAGCTCACGTGCATCAGTGCAACTGCGACAAGTCACCTGAATCAGTGCATGAATCGCCCAAGGATCAAGTGCGTGCCAGCAGTCCCATGAATCAGTGCTGTCAGTCACTGATCATCATGCTCTGATTAAACACGTGATCAGTGCATGATGAGCCATGTGATCAGTGCCGATCAGGCACGCTCATCAGTGCATGCGCAGTCACGTCATCAGTGCCATGGAAGCCACGTGATCAGTGCATGCTCAGTCACGTGATCTGGACTTGATCAGCCACGTGATCAGTGCCTCAGAGTCACGTGATCAGGGCCTGCTGAGCTGCGTGATCCTGCCGGCTCATCTGCATGACTAATTGCCAGCTGAGCTGCGTGATTCCTGTCGGCTCATCTGCTTGACAATTGCCAGCTGAGCTGCGTGATTCCTGCCTGGTCACTTGCTTGATTATTGCCAGTTGAGCAGCATGATTCGTCACTGCTGAGCTCCATGCTTATTGCCTGCTGATTGCGTGGTTCGTGTCTGCTCAGCTCTTTGAGTATTGCCTCCTGAGGTCCCTGTTCGGTCGCCACCTGCCGGGGACCAGCCCCAACTGATCCAGGGTATTCGAAGGAGAGATGGCCTAGGCGACTATTTATATGCTAATCATAGATGTCAAAAACAATAGTATGAGGAGAGCTCAGCAGGAAAATTCGGTGGAGAAAAGAGACTGAGTGGCTTGGTTTACGCGGAAGACCAATCAAACTTCAAGACAAGAAGTTTGCACCACTTACGTAGGCCACAGGCACCCTCTCGAATAGCGAAAGGTGCCTCACCCTAGACACCTTCTCGAGTGGGTCTTAGCAGCCCAGGCATAATTAGTAAGGGTGGTGGGTTCCGCGCTCCAGATGGAGACTCAGCTGGAAGTTAAAGGGAAGAATGACAAGGAACTTTATGAATTGGAGCTGTAAGTTAACTCTTTGACAGAGAGAGCGAGATGGTGGTGGGGGACAGCCCCCAGTGAAATCACAGGTGAGAGCATAAAGCAATACAGTAGGCAGACTCAGGTTTTTTTTGGGGGGAGATGTTCGAGAACATCCGGGTGGACTCCTGAGGCTCGATCCCGCATTGCGTATGCCGAGCCTCCTTCCTCATGACCTTTGTCCAGAGTGGAATGCCTCCCCGGCTCCCGGCACATGATCAGTGCATGCTCAGTCACGATATCAGTGCCTGCTCAGCCACGTGATCACTGACGGCACAGTCACGTGATCAGCGCCTCTCAGTCACGTGATCACCGTATGATAAACACGTGATCAGTGAACGACCAGCCACGTGATCACTGCATGCGCGGTCAGGTGGTCAGTTCCTGATCAGCCACCTGATCAGTGCGTGCACAGTCCCCCTGGATCAGCGCCCTGTCAGTCACTGATCACTGCCTGATAAACACGTGATCAGTGCCCGAACAGCCACTCATCAGTGCATGCGCAGTCACGTGATCAGTGCATGATAGCCCACGTGATCAGTGCGTGCACAGTCCCATGATCAGCGCCTGTCAGTCACTGATCATTGCCTGATAAACACGTGATCAGTGCATGATGAGCCATGTGATCAGTGCCCGATCAGCCACGTCATCAGTGCATGCGCAGTCACGTCATCAGTGCATGATAGCCACGTGATCAGTGCATGCTCAGTCACGTGATCTGGACTTGATCAGCCACGTGATCAGTGCCTGCAGAGTCACGTGTTCAGGGCCTGCTGAGCTGCGTGATTCCTGCCGGCTCATCTGCATGACAATTGCCAGCTGAGCTGCGTGATTCCTGTCAGCTCATCTGCTTGACAATTGCCAGCTGAGCTGCGTGATTCCTGCCTGGTCACGTGCTTGATTATTGCCAGTTGAGCAGCATGATTCGTCACTGCTGAGCTCCATGCTTATTGCCTGCTGATTGCGTGGTTCGTGTCTGCTCAGCTCTTTGAGTATTGCCTCCTGAGGTCCCTGTTCGGTCGCCACCTGCCGGGGACCAGCCCCAACTGATCCAGGGTATTCGAAGGAGAGATGGCCTAGGCGACTATTTATATGCTAATCAGAGATGTCAAGAATAATAGTATGAGGAGAGCTCAGTAGGAAAATTCGGTGGAGAAAAGAGACTGAGTAGCTTGGTTTACGCGGAAGACCAATCAAACTTCAAGACAAGAAGTTTGCACCACTTACGTAGGCCGCAGGCGCCCTCTCGAATAGCGAAAGGTGCCTCACCCTAGACACCTTCTCGAGTGGGTTTAGCAGCCCAGGCATAATTAGTAAGCGTGGTGGGTTCCGCGCTCCAGATGGAGACTCAGCTGGAAGTTAAAGGGAAGAATGACAAGGAACTTTATGAATTGGAGCTGTAAGTTAATTCTTTGACAGAGAGAGCGAGATGGTGGTGGGGGACAGCCCCCAGTGAAATCAGAGGTGAGAGCACAAAGCAATACAGTAGGCAGACTCCGGTTTTTTTGGGGGAGGGAGATGTTCGAGAACATCCGGGTGGACTCCTGAGGCTCGATCCCGCATTTGCGTATGCCGAGCCTCCTTCCTCATGACCTTTGTCCAGAGTGGAATGCCTCCCCGGCTCCCGGCACATGATCAGTGCATGCTCAGTCACGATATCAGTGCCTGCTCAGCCACGTGATCACTGACGGCACAGTCACGTGGTCAGCGCCTCTGAGTCACGGGATCACCGTATGATAAACACGTGATCAGTGAACGACCAGCCACGTGATCACTGCATGCGCGGTCAGGTGGTCAGTTCCTGATCAGCCACCTGATCAGTGCGTGCACAGTCCCCTGATGAGCGCCTGTCAGTCACTGATCACTGCCTGATAAACACGTGATCAGTGCCCGAACAGCCACGTCATCAGTGCATGCGCAGTCACGTGATCAGTGCATGATAGCCACGTGATCAGTGCGTGCACAGTCCCATGATCAGCGCCTGTCAGTCACTGATCATTGCCTGATAAACACGTGATCAGTGCATGATGAGCCATGTGATCAGTGCCCGATCAGCCACGTCATCAGTGCATGCGCAGTCACGTCATCAGTGCATGATAGCCACGTGATCAGTGCATGCTCAGTCACGTGATCTGGACTTGATCAGCCACGTGATCAGTGCCTGCAGAGTCACGTGATCAGGGCCTGCTGAGCTGCGTGATTCCTGCCGGCTCATCTGCATGACAATTGCCAGCTGAGCTGCGTGATTCCTGTCGGCTCATCTGCTTGACAATTGCCAGCTGAGCTGCGTGATTCCTGCCTGGTCACGTGCTTGATTATTGCCAGTTGAGCAGCATGATTCGTCACTGCTGAGCTCCATGCTTATTGCCTGCTGATTGCGTGGTTCGTGTCTGCTCAGCTCTTTGAGTATTGCCTCCTGAGGTCCCTGTTCGGTCGCCACCTGCCGGGGACCAGCCCCAACTGATCCAGGGTATTCGAAGGACAGATGGCCTAGGCGACTATTTATATGCTAATCAGAGATGTCAAGAATAATAGTATGAGGAGAGCTCAGTAGGAAAATTCGGTGGAGAAAAGAGACTGAGTAGCTTGGTTTACGCGGAAGACCAATCAAACTTCAAGACAAGAAGTTTGCACCACTTACGTAGGCCGCAGGCGCCCTCTCGAATAGCGAAAGGTGCCTCACCCTAGACACCTTCTCGAGTGGGTCTTAGCAGCCCAGGCATAATTAGTAAGCGTGGTGGGTTCCGCGCTCCAGATGGAGATTCAGCTGGAAGTTAAAGGGAAGAATGACAAGGAACTTTATGAATTTGGAGCTGTAAGTTAACTCTTTGACAGAGAGAGCGAGATGGTGGTGGGGGACAGCCCCCAGTGAAATCAGAGGTGAGAGCACAAAGCAATACAGTAGGCAGACTCCGGTTTTTTTGGGGGGGAGATGCTCGAGAATATCCGGGTGGACTCCTGAGGCTCGTTCCCGCATTTGGGAATGCCGAGCCTCCTTCCTCATGACCTTTGTCCAGAGTGGAATGCCTCCCCAGCTCCCGGCACATGATCAGTGCATGCTCAGTCACGATATCAGTGCCTGCTCAGCCACGTGATCACTGACGGCACAGACACGTGATCAGCGCCTCTCAGTCACGGGATCACCGTATGATAAACATGTGATCAGTGAACGACCAGCCACGTGATCACTGCATGCGCGGTCAGGTGGTCAGTTCCTGATCAGCCACCTGATCAGTGCGTGCACAGTCCCCTGATCAGCGCCTGTCAGTCACTGATCACTGCCTGATAAACACGTGATCAGTGCCGGAACAGCCACGTCATCAGTGCATGTGCAGTCACGTCATCAGTGCATGATAGCCACGTGATCAGTGCATGCACAGTCCCATGATCAGCGCCTGTCAGTCACTGATCATTGCCTGATAAACACGTGATCAGTGCATGATGAGCCATGTGATCAGTGCCCGATCAGCCACGTCATCAGTGCATGCGCAGTCACGTCATCAGTGCATGATAGCCACGTGATTAGTGCATGCTCAGTCACGTGATCTGGACTTGATCAGCCACGTGATCAGTGCCTGCAGAGTCACGTGATCAGGGCCTGATGAGCTGCGTGATTTCCTGCCGGCTCATCTGCTTTTGACAATTGCCAGCTGAGCCTTGCCGTATTCCCTGGTTCGGCTCATCTGCTTTGACCAATTGCCAGCTGAGCCTGCCGTGATTCCTGTCGGCTCATCTTGCTTGACAATTGCCAGTGAAGCTTGGACTGATTCCTGTCGGCTCATCTGCTTGACAATTGCCCAGCTGAGCTGGTGCATTCCTGCCTGGTCACCTGCCTTGATTATTGCCAGTTGAACAGCATGATTCGTCACTGCTGAGCTCCATGC
>NW_020191978.1:0-12979 GCF_002263795.3 Bos taurus | reverse complement strand
CCCAGTGAAATCAGAGGTGAGAGCACAAAGCAAAAGTAGGCAGACTCTGGTTTTTATGGGGGAGATGCCGAGAATATCCGGGATGGACTCACTGACCTCGATCTCCGCCGCATTTGCGTATGTGCCGAACCCCTCCTCAGACCTTGGACCAGAGTGGAAGGCCTCCCCGGATCCCGGCACATGAACTCATGCATCTCAGTCACGATAATCAGTGACCTTATGTGCTCAGGCATCGTGATCACTGACGGCACAGTCACGTTGATGCAGCGCCTCTCAGTCACGTGATCACCGGATGATAAACACGTGATCAGTGAACGACCAGCCACGTGATCACTGCATGCGCGGTCAGGTGGTCAGTTCCTGATCAGCCACCTGATCAGTGCGTGCACAGTCCCCTGATCAGCGCCTGTCAGTCACTGATCACTGCCTGATAAACACGTGATCAGTGCCCGAACAGCCACGTCATCAGTGCATGCGCAGTCACGTGATCAGTGCATGATAGCCACGTGATCAGTGCGTGCACAGTCCCATGATCAGCGCCTGTCAGTCACTGATCATTGCCTGATAAACACGTGATCAGTGCATGATGAGCCATGTGATCAGTGCCTGATCAGCCACGTCATCAGTGCATGCGCAGTCACGTCATCAGTGCATGATAGCCACGTGATCAGTGCATGCTCAGTCACGTGATCTGGACTTGATCAGCCACGTGATCAGTGCCTGCAGAGTCACGTGATCAGGGCCTGCTGAGCTGCGTGATTCCTGCCGGCTCATCTGCATGACAATTGCCATCTGAGCTGCGTGATTCCTGTCGGCTCATCTGCTTGACAATTGCCAGCTGAGCTGCGTGATTCCTGCCTGGTCACGTGCTTGATTATTGCCAGTTGAGCAGCATGATTCGTCACTGCTGAGCTCCATGCTTATTGCCTGCTGATTGCGTGGTTCGTGTCTGCTCAGCTCTTTGAGTATCGCCTCCTGAGGTCCCTGTTCGGTCGCCACCTGCCGGGGACCAGCCCCAACTGATCCAGGGTATTCGAAGGAGAGATGGCCTAGGCGACTATTTATATGCTAATCAGAGATGTCAAGAATAATAGTATGAGGAGAGCTCAGTAGGAAAATTCGGTGGAGAAAAGAGACTGAGTAGCTTGGTTTACGCGGAAGACCAATCAAACTTCAAGACAAGAAGTTTGCACCACTTACGTAGGCCGCAGGCGCCCTCTCGAATAGCGAAAGGTGCCTCACCCTAGACACCTTCTCGAGTGGGTCTTAGCAGCCCAGGCATAATTAGTAAGCGTGGTGGGTTCCGCGCTCCAGATGGAGACTCAGCTGGAAGTTAAAGGGAAGAATGACAAGGAACTTTAGGAATTGGAGCTGTAAGTGAACTCTTTGACAGAGAGAGCGAGATGGTGGTGGGGGACAGCCCCCAGTGAAATCAGAGGTGAGAGCACAAAGCAATACAGTAGGCAGACTCTGGTTTTTTTGGGGGGGAGATGCTCGAGAATATCCGGGTGGACTCCTGAGGCTCGATCCCGCATTTGCGTATGCCGAGCCTCCTTCCTCATGACCTTTGTCCAGAGTGGAAGGCCTCCCCGGCTCCCGGCACATGATCAGTGCATGCTCAGTCACGATATCAGTGCCTGCTCAGCCACGTGATCACTGACGGCACAGTCACGTGATCAGCGCCTCTCAGTCACGTGATCACCGTATGATAAACACGTGATCAGTGAACGACCAGCCACGTGATCACTGCATGCGCGGTCAGGTGGTCAGTTCCTGATCAGCCACCTGATCAGTGCGTGCACAGTCCCCTGATCAGCGCCTGTCAGTCACTGATCACTGCCTGATAAACACGTGATCAGTGCCCGAACAGCCACGTCATCAGTGCATGCGCAGTCACGTGATCAGTGCATGATAGCCACGTGATCAGTGCGTGCACAGTCCCATGATCAGCGCCTGTCAGTCACTGATCATTGCCTGATAAACACGTGATCAGTGCATGATGAGCCATGTGATCAGTGCCTGATCAGCCACGTCATCAGTGCATGCGCAGTCACGTCATCAGTGCATGATAGCCACGTGATCAGTGCATGCTCAGTCACGTGATCTGGACTTGATCAGCCACGTGATCAGTGCCTGCAGAGTCACGTGATCAGGGCCTGCTGAGCTGCGTGATTCCTGCCGGCTCATCTGCATGACAATTGCCATCTGAGCTGCGTGATTCCTGTCGGCTCATCTGCTTGACAATTGCCAGCTGAGCTGCGTGATTCCTGCCTGGTCACGTGCTTGATTATTGCCAGTTGAGCAGCATGATTCGTCACTGCTGAGCTCCATGCTTATTGCCTGCTGATTGCGTGGTTCGTGTCTGCTCAGCTCTTTGAGTATCGCCTCCTGAGGTCCCTGTTCGGTCGCCACCTGCCGGGGACCAGCCCCAACTGATCCAGGGTATTCGAAGGAGAGATGGCCTAGGCGACTATTTATATGCTAATCAGAGATGTCAAGAATAATAGTATGAGGAGAGCTCAGTAGGAAAATTCGGTGGAGAAAAGAGACTGAGTAGCTTGGTTTACGCGGAAGACCAATCAAACTTCAAGACAAGAAGTTTGCACCACTTACGTAGGCCGCAGGCGCCCTCTCGAATAGCGAAAGGTGCCTCACCCTAGACACCTTCTCGAGTGGGTCTTAGCAGCCCAGGCATAATTAGTAAGCGTGGTGGGTTCCGCGCTCCAGATGGAGACTCAGCTGGAAGTTAAAGGGAAGAATGACAAGGAACTTTAGGAATTGGAGCTGTAAGTGAACTCTTTGACAGAGAGAGCGAGATGGTGGTGGGGGACAGCCCCCAGTGAAATCAGAGGTGAGAGCACAAAGCAATACAGTAGGCAGACTCTGGTTTTTTTGGGGGGGAGATGCTCGAGAATATCCGGGTGGACTCCTGAGGCTCGATCCCGCATTTGCGTATGCCGAGCCTCCTTCCTCATGACCTTTGTCCAGAGTGGAAGGCCTCCCCGGCTCCCGGCACATGATCAGTGCATGCTCAGTCACGATATCAGTGCCTGCTCAGCCACGTGATCACTGACGGCACAGTCACGTGATCAGCGCCTCTCAGTCACGTGATCACCGTATGATAAACACGTGATCAGTGAACGACCAGCCACGTGATCACTGCATGCGCGGTCAGGTGGTCAGTTCCTGATCAGCCACCTGATCAGTGCGTGCACAGTCCCCTGATCAGCGCCTGTCAGTCACTGATCACTGCCTGATAAACACGTGATCAGTGCCCGAACAGCCACGTCATCAGTGCATGCGCAGTCACGTGATCAGTGCATGATAGCCACGTGATCAGTGCGTGCACAGTCCCATGATCAGCGCCTGTCAGTCACTGATCATTGCCTGATAAACACGTGATCAGTGCATGATGAGCCATGTGATCAGTGCCTGATCAGCCACGTCATCAGTGCATGCGCAGTCACGTCATCAGTGCATGATAGCCACGTGATCAGTGCATGCTCAGTCACGTGATCTGGACTTGATCAGCCACGTGATCAGTGCCTGCAGAGTCACGTGATCAGGGCCTGCTGAGCTGCGTGATTCCTGCCGGCTCATCTGCATGACAATTGCCATCTGAGCTGCGTGATTCCTGTCGGCTCATCTGCTTGACAATTGCCAGCTGAGCTGCGTGATTCCTGCCTGGTCACGTGCTTGATTATTGCCAGTTGAGCAGCATGATTCGTCACTGCTGAGCTCCATGCTTATTGCCTGCTGATTGCGTGGTTCGTGTCTGCTCAGCTCTTTGAGTATCGCCTCCTGAGGTCCCTGTTCGGTCGCCACCTGCCGGGGACCAGCCCCAACTGATCCAGGGTATTCGAAGGAGAGATGGCCTAGGCGACTATTTATATGCTAATCAGAGATGTCAAGAATAATAGTATGAGGAGAGCTCAGTAGGAAAATTCGGTGGAGAAAAGAGACTGAGTAGCTTGGTTTACGCGGAAGACCAATCAAACTTCAAGACAAGAAGTTTGCACCACTTACGTAGGCCGCAGGCGCCCTCTCGAATAGCGAAAGGTGCCTCACCCTAGACACCTTCTCGAGTGGGTCTTAGCAGCCCAGGCATAATTAGTAAGCGTGGTGGGTTCCGCGCTCCAGATGGAGACTCAGCTGGAAGTTAAAGGGAAGAATGACAAGGAACTTTAGGAATTGGAGCTGTAAGTGAACTCTTTGACAGAGAGAGCGAGATGGTGGTGGGGGACAGCCCCCAGTGAAATCAGAGGTGAGAGCACAAAGCAATACAGTAGGCAGACTCTGGTTTTTTTGGGGGGGAGATGCTCGAGAATATCCGGGTGGACTCCTGAGGCTCGATCCCGCATTTGCGTATGCCGAGCCTCCTTCCTCATGACCTTTGTCCAGAGTGGAAGGCCTCCCCGGCTCCCGGCACATGATCAGTGCATGCTCAGTCACGATATCAGTGCCTGCTCAGCCACGTGATCACTGACGGCACAGTCACGTGATCAGCGCCTCTCAGTCACGTGATCACCGTATGATAAACACGTGATCAGTGAACGACCAGCCACGTGATCACTGCATGCGCGGTCAGGTGGTCAGTTCCTGATCAGCCACCTGATCAGTGCGTGCACAGTCCCCTGATCAGCGCCTGTCAGTCACTGATCACTGCCTGATAAACACGTGATCAGTGCCCGAACAGCCACGTCATCAGTGCATGCGCAGTCACGTGATCAGTGCATGATAGCCACGTGATCAGTGCGTGCACAGTCCCATGATCAGCGCCTGTCAGTCACTGATCATTGCCTGATAAACACGTGATCAGTGCATGATGAGCCATGTGATCAGTGCCTGATCAGCCACGTCATCAGTGCATGCGCAGTCACGTCATCAGTGCATGATAGCCACGTGATCAGTGCATGCTCAGTCACGTGATCTGGACTTGATCAGCCACGTGATCAGTGCCTGCAGAGTCACGTGATCAGGGCCTGCTGAGCTGCGTGATTCCTGCCGGCTCATCTGCATGACAATTGCCATCTGAGCTGCGTGATTCCTGTCGGCTCATCTGCTTGACAATTGCCAGCTGAGCTGCGTGATTCCTGCCTGGTCACGTGCTTGATTATTGCCAGTTGAGCAGCATGATTCGTCACTGCTGAGCTCCATGCTTATTGCCTGCTGATTGCGTGGTTCGTGTCTGCTCAGCTCTTTGAGTATCGCCTCCTGAGGTCCCTGTTCGGTCGCCACCTGCCGGGGACCAGCCCCAACTGATCCAGGGTATTCGAAGGAGAGATGGCCTAGGCGACTATTTATATGCTAATCAGAGATGTCAAGAATAATAGTATGAGGAGAGCTCAGTAGGAAAATTCGGTGGAGAAAAGAGACTGAGTAGCTTGGTTTACGCGGAAGACCAATCAAACTTCAAGACAAGAAGTTTGCACCACTTACGTAGGCCGCAGGCGCCCTCTCGAATAGCGAAAGGTGCCTCACCCTAGACACCTTCTCGAGTGGGTCTTAGCAGCCCAGGCATAATTAGTAAGCGTGGTGGGTTCCGCGCTCCAGATGGAGACTCAGCTGGAAGTTAAAGGGAAGAATGACAAGGAACTTTAGGAATTGGAGCTGTAAGTGAACTCTTTGACAGAGAGAGCGAGATGGTGGTGGGGGACAGCCCCCAGTGAAATCAGAGGTGAGAGCACAAAGCAATACAGTAGGCAGACTCTGGTTTTTTTGGGGGGGAGATGCTCGAGAATATCCGGGTGGACTCCTGAGGCTCGATCCCGCATTTGCGTATGCCGAGCCTCCTTCCTCATGACCTTTGTCCAGAGTGGAAGGCCTCCCCGGCTCCCGGCACATGATCAGTGCATGCTCAGTCACGATATCAGTGCCTGCTCAGCCACGTGATCACTGACGGCACAGTCACGTGATCAGCGCCTCTCAGTCACGTGATCACCGTATGATAAACACGTGATCAGTGAACGACCAGCCACGTGATCACTGCATGCGCGGTCAGGTGGTCAGTTCCTGATCAGCCACCTGATCAGTGCGTGCACAGTCCCCTGATCAGCGCCTGTCAGTCACTGATCACTGCCTGATAAACACGTGATCAGTGCCCGAACAGCCACGTCATCAGTGCATGCGCAGTCACGTGATCAGTGCATGATAGCCACGTGATCAGTGCGTGCACAGTCCCATGATCAGCGCCTGTCAGTCACTGATCATTGCCTGATAAACACGTGATCAGTGCATGATGAGCCATGTGATCAGTGCCTGATCAGCCACGTCATCAGTGCATGCGCAGTCACGTCATCAGTGCATGATAGCCACGTGATCAGTGCATGCTCAGTCACGTGATCTGGACTTGATCAGCCACGTGATCAGTGCCTGCAGAGTCACGTGATCAGGGCCTGCTGAGCTGCGTGATTCCTGCCGGCTCATCTGCATGACAATTGCCATCTGAGCTGCGTGATTCCTGTCGGCTCATCTGCTTGACAATTGCCAGCTGAGCTGCGTGATTCCTGCCTGGTCACGTGCTTGATTATTGCCAGTTGAGCAGCATGATTCGTCACTGCTGAGCTCCATGCTTATTGCCTGCTGATTGCGTGGTTCGTGTCTGCTCAGCTCTTTGAGTATCGCCTCCTGAGGTCCCTGTTCGGTCGCCACCTGCCGGGGACCAGCCCCAACTGATCCAGGGTATTCGAAGGAGAGATGGCCTAGGCGACTATTTATATGCTAATCAGAGATGTCAAGAATAATAGTATGAGGAGAGCTCAGTAGGAAAATTCGGTGGAGAAAAGAGACTGAGTAGCTTGGTTTACGCGGAAGACCAATCAAACTTCAAGACAAGAAGTTTGCACCACTTACGTAGGCCGCAGGCGCCCTCTCGAATAGCGAAAGGTGCCTCACCCTAGACACCTTCTCGAGTGGGTCTTAGCAGCCCAGGCATAATTAGTAAGCGTGGTGGGTTCCGCGCTCCAGATGGAGACTCAGCTGGAAGTTAAAGGGAAGAATGACAAGGAACTTTATGAATTGGAGCTGTAAGTGAACTCTTTGACAGAGAGAGCGAGATGGTGGTGGGGGACAGCCCCCAGTGAAATCAGAGGTGAGAGCACAAAGCAATACAGTAGGCAGACTCTGGTTTTTTTGGGGGGGAGATGCTCGAGAATATCCGGGTGGACTCCTGAGGCTCGATCCCGCATTTGCGTATGCCGAGCCTCCTTCCTCATGACCTTTGTCCAGAGTGGAAGGCCTCCCCGGCTCCCGGCACATGATCAGTGCATGCTCAGTCACGATATCAGTGCCTGCTCAGCCACGTGATCACTGACGGCACAGTCACGTGATCAGCGCCTCTCAGTCACGTGATCACCGTATGATAAACACGTGATCAGTGAACGACCAGCCACGTGATCACTGCATGCGCGGTCAGGTGGTCAGTTCCTGATCAGCCACCTGATCAGTGCGTGCACAGTCCCCTGATCAGCGCCTGTCAGTCACTGATCACTGCCTGATAAACACGTGATCAGTGCCCGAACAGCCACGTCATCAGTGCATGCGCAGTCACGTGATCAGTGCATGATAGCCACGTGATCAGTGCGTGCACAGTCCCATGATCAGCGCCTGTCAGTCACTGATCATTGCCTGATAAACACGTGATCAGTGCATGATGAGCCATGTGATCAGTGCCTGATCAGCCACGTCATCAGTGCATGCGCAGTCACGTCATCAGTGCATGATAGCCACGTGATCAGTGCATGCTCAGTCACGTGATCTGGACTTGATCAGCCACGTGATCAGTGCCTGCAGAGTCACGTGATCAGGGCCTGCTGAGCTGCGTGATTCCTGCCGGCTCATCTGCATGACAATTGCCATCTGAGCTGCGTGATTCCTGTCGGCTCATCTGCTTGACAATTGCCAGCTGAGCTGCGTGATTCCTGCCTGGTCACGTGCTTGATTATTGCCAGTTGAGCAGCATGATTCGTCACTGCTGAGCTCCATGCTTATTGCCTGCTGATTGCGTGGTTCGTGTCTGCTCAGCTCTTTGAGTATCGCCTCCTGAGGTCCCTGTTCGGTCGCCACCTGCCGGGGACCAGCCCCAACTGATCCAGGGTATTCGAAGGAGAGATGGCCTAGGCGACTATTTATATGCTAATCAGAGATGTCAAGAATAATAGTATGAGGAGAGCTCAGTAGGAAAATTCGGTGGAGAAAAGAGACTGAGTAGCTTGGTTTACGCGGAAGACCAATCAAACTTCAAGACAAGAAGTTTGCACCACTTACGTAGGCCGCAGGCGCCCTCTCGAATAGCGAAAGGTGCCTCACCCTAGACACCTTCTCGAGTGGGTCTTAGCAGCCCAGGCATAATTAGTAAGCGTGGTGGGTTCCGCGCTCCAGATGGAGACTCAGCTGGAAGTTAAAGGGAAGAATGACAAGGAACTTTATGAATTGGAGCTGTAAGTGAACTCTTTGACAGAGAGAGCGAGATGGTGGTGGGGGACAGCCCCCAGTGAAATCAGAGGTGAGAGCACAAAGCAATACAGTAGGCAGACTCTGGTTTTTTTGGGGGGGAGATGCTCGAGAATATCCGGGTGGACTCCTGAGGCTCGATCCCGCATTTGCGTATGCCGAGCCTCCTTCCTCATGACCTTTGTCCAGAGTGGAAGGCCTCCCCGGCTCCCGGCACATGATCAGTGCATGCTCAGTCACGATATCAGTGCCTGCTCAGCCACGTGATCACTGACGGCACAGTCACGTGATCAGCGCCTCTCAGTCACGTGATCACCGTATGATAAACACGTGATCAGTGAACGACCAGCCACGTGATCACTGCATGCGCGGTCAGGTGGTCAGTTCCTGATCAGCCACCTGATCAGTGCGTGCACAGTCCCCTGATCAGCGCCTGTCAGTCACTGATCACTGCCTGATAAACACGTGATCAGTGCCCGAACAGCCACGTCATCAGTGCATGCGCAGTCACGTGATCAGTGCATGATAGCCACGTGATCAGTGCGTGCACAGTCCCATGATCAGCGCCTGTCAGTCACTGATCATTGCCTGATAAACACGTGATCAGTGCATGATGAGCCATGTGATCAGTGCCTGATCAGCCACGTCATCAGTGCATGCGCAGTCACGTCATCAGTGCATGATAGCCACGTGATCAGTGCATGCTCAGTCACGTGATCTGGACTTGATCAGCCACGTGATCAGTGCCTGCAGAGTCACGTGATCAGGGCCTGCTGAGCTGCGTGATTCCTGCCGGCTCATCTGCATGACAATTGCCATCTGAGCTGCGTGATTCCTGTCGGCTCATCTGCTTGACAATTGCCAGCTGAGCTGCGTGATTCCTGCCTGGTCACGTGCTTGATTATTGCCAGTTGAGCAGCATGATTCGTCACTGCTGAGCTCCATGCTTATTGCCTGCTGATTGCGTGGTTCGTGTCTGCTCAGCTCTTTGAGTATCGCCTCCTGAGGTCCCTGTTCGGTCGCCACCTGCCGGGGACCAGCCCCAACTGATCCAGGGTATTCGAAGGAGAGATGGCCTAGGCGACTATTTATATGCTAATCAGAGATGTCAAGAATAATAGTATGAGGAGAGCTCAGTAGGAAAATTCGGTGGAGAAAAGAGACTGAGTAGCTTGGTTTACGCGGAAGACCAATCAAACTTCAAGACAAGAAGTTTGCACCACTTACGTAGGCCGCAGGCGCCCTCTCGAATAGCGAAAGGTGCCTCACCCTAGACACCTTCTCGAGTGGGTCTTAGCAGCCCAGGCATAATTAGTAAGCGTGGTGGGTTCCGCGCTCCAGATGGAGACTCAGCTGGAAGTTAAAGGGAAGAATGACAAGGAACTTTAGGAATTGGAGCTGTAAGTGAACTCTTTGACAGAGAGAGCGAGATGGTGGTGGGGGACAGCCCCCAGTGAAATCAGAGGTGAGAGCACAAAGCAATACAGTAGGCAGACTCTGGTTTTTTTGGGGGGGAGATGCTCGAGAATATCCGGGTGGACTCCTGAGGCTCGATCCCGCATTTGCGTATGCCGAGCCTCCTTCCTCATGACCTTTGTCCAGAGTGGAAGGCCTCCCCGGCTCCCGGCACATGATCAGTGCATGCTCAGTCACGATATCAGTGCCTGCTCAGCCACGTGATCACTGACGGCACAGTCACGTGATCAGCGCCTCTCAGTCACGTGATCACCGTATGATAAACACGTGATCAGTGAACGACCAGCCACGTGATCACTGCATGCGCGGTCAGGTGGTCAGTTCCTGATCAGCCACCTGATCAGTGCGTGCACAGTCCCCTGATCAGCGCCTGTCAGTCACTGATCACTGCCTGATAAACACGTGATCAGTGCCCGAACAGCCACGTCATCAGTGCATGCGCAGTCACGTGATCAGTGCATGATAGCCACGTGATCAGTGCGTGCACAGTCCCATGATCAGCGCCTGTCAGTCACTGATCATTGCCTGATAAACACGTGATCAGTGCATGATGAGCCATGTGATCAGTGCCTGATCAGCCACGTCATCAGTGCATGCGCAGTCACGTCATCAGTGCATGATAGCCACGTGATCAGTGCATGCTCAGTCACGTGATCTGGACTTGATCAGCCACGTGATCAGTGCCTGCAGAGTCACGTGATCAGGGCCTGCTGAGCTGCGTGATTCCTGTCGGCTCATCTGCTTGACAATTGCCAGCTGAGCTGCGTGATTCCTGCCTGGTCACGTGCTTGATTATTGCCAGTTGAGCAGCATGATTCGTCACTGCTGAGCTCCATGCTTATTGCCTGCTGATTGCGTGGTTCGTGTCTGCTCAGCTCTTTGAGTATCGCCTCCTGAGGTCCCTGTTCGGTCGCCACCTGCCGGGGACCAGCCCCAACTGATCCAGGGTATTCGAAGGAGAGATGGCCTAGGCGACTATTTATATGCTAATCAGAGATGTCAAGAATAATAGTATGAGGAGAGCTCAGTAGGAAAATTCGGTGGAGAAAAGAGACTGAGTAGCTTGGTTTACGCGGAAGACCAATCAAACTTCAAGACAAGAAGTTTGCACCACTTACGTAGGCCGCAGGCGCCCTCTCGAATAGCGAAAGGTGCCTCACCCTAGACACCTTCTCGAGTGGGTCTTAGCAGCCCAGGCATAATTAGTAAGCGTGGTGGGTTCCGCGCTCCAGATGGAGACTCAGCTGGAAGTTAAAGGGAAGAATGACAAGGAACTTTATGAATTGGAGCTGTAAGTGAACTCTTTGACAGAGAGAGCGAGATGGTGGTGGGGGACAGCCCCCAGTGAAATCAGAGGTGAGAGCACAAAGCAATACAGTAGGCAGACTCTGGTTTTTTTGGGGGGGAGATGCTCGAGAATATCCGGGTGGACTCCTGAGGCTCGATCCCGCATTTGCGTATGCCGAGCCTCCTTCCTCATGACCTTTGTCCAGAGTGGAAGGCCTCCCCGGCTCCCGGCACATGATCAGTGCATGCTCAGTCACGATATCAGTGCCTGCTCAGCCACGTGATCACTGACGGCACAGTCACGTGATCAGCGCCTCTCAGTCACGTGATCACCGTATGATAAACACGTGATCAGTGAACGACCAGCCACGTGATCACTGCATGCGCGGTCAGGTGGTCAGTTCCTGATCAGCCACCTGATCAGTGCGTGCACAGTCCCCTGATCAGCGCCTGTCAGTCACTGATCACTGCCTGATAAACACGTGATCAGTGCCCGAACAGCCACGTCATCAGTGCATGCGCAGTCACGTGATCAGTGCATGATAGCCACGTGATCAGTGCGTGCACAGTCCCATGATCAGCGCCTGTCAGTCACTGATCATTGCCTGATAAACACGTGATCAGTGCATGATGAGCCATGTGATCAGTGCCTGATCAGCCACGTCATCAGTGCATGCGCAGTCACGTCATCAGTGCATGATAGCCACGTGATCAGTGCATGCTCAGTCACGTGATCTGGACTTGATCAGCCACGTGATCAGTGCCTGCAGAGTCACGTGATCAGGGCCTGCTGAGCTGCGTGATTCCTGCCGGCTCATCTGCATGACAATTGCCAGCTGAGCTGCGTGATTCCTGCCTGGTCACGTGCTTGATTATTGCCAGTTGAGCAGCATGATTCGTCACTGCTGAGCTCCATGCTTATTGCCTGCTGATTGCGTGGTTCGTGTCTGCTCAGCTCTTTGAGTATCGCCTCCTGAGGTCCCTGTTCGGTCGCCACCTGCCGGGGACCAGCCCCAACTGATCCAGGGTATTCGAAGGAGAGATGGCCTAGGCGACTATTTATATGCTAATCAGAGATGTCAAGAATAATAGTATGAGGAGAGCTCAGTAGGAAAATTCGGTGGAGAAAAGAGACTGAGTAGCTTGGTTTACGCGGAAGACCAATCAAACTTCAAGACAAGAAGTTTGCACCACTTACGTAGGCCGCAGGCGCCCTCTCGAATAGCGGAAGGGTGCCTCACCCTAGACACCTTCTCGAGTGGGTCTTAGCAGCCCAGCATAATTAGTAAGCGTGGTGGGTTCCGCGCTCCAGATGGAGACTCAGCTGGAAGTTAAAGGAAGAATGACAAGGAACTTTATGAATTGGAGCTGTAAGTGAACTCTTTGACAGAGAGAGCGAGATGGTGGTGGGGGACAGCCCCAGTGAAATCAGAGGTTGAGAGCACAAAGCAATACAGTAGGCAGACTCTGGTTTTGGGGGGAGATACTCGGAGAATATCCGGGTGTACTCCTGAGGCTCGATCCCGCATTTGCGTATGCCGAGCCTCCTTCCTCATGACCTTTTCCAGAGTGGAATGCCTCCCCGGCTCCCGGCACAGGATCAGTGCATGCTCAGTCACGATATCAGTGCCTGCTCAGCCACGTGATAACTGACGGCCACATTCACGTGATCAGTGCCTCTCAGGTCACCTGATCACCAAGAAGTGAGCTGCGGCGCATTGGCATGACACGTGGCGGCGGTGTCACGTGATACGTGTTATAATCT
>NW_020191977.1:0-4061 GCF_002263795.3 Bos taurus | reverse complement strand
GGCACGCCAGTCAGAGACTACAGAGGCCAAGAAAACTATACATGAAGATTCCGAGACAGACTCCAAGACGGCAAGAGGAGATACACACACACACACACACACGCACACACACCACACACTTTGAGTTGTGGTCTTTGGAAATACTCTGTCGTTCGTCGACGTTTGCTCGGTTGAGCCCCAACTTTAATCGACCAACAACAATGGACTTGCGCGCCCTCCCATACAATGTGCCTCTTCCTCTCCCGTGGCATTCCAACAGAGCGAGAGAGATTACTCTCAACGGGTAGGTTGCCATTTCCTTACTCCGGCGGGATCTTCCCGACCCAGGGATCAAACCCCAGTCTCCTGCGCGCGGATGCCTTGCCATCTGAACCAGGACATTGCTAATTCCCTAGGCAAAATACAAAGAACAGAGCTCGTGTTCTACTAAATGGAAAGATGATTTCAAAAACAGAAGCTGTCCTTTGTTGGTATCTTTGAATCTTTATGTAGTTTTCGTTGATTTTTACTGTTAAGGCTAACTGAACAAGGCAAGAGAGAAACGCCAGAATTGAAAAGCAATTGACGGTTTTGAAAGAAACATGTGCAGGTGAAGCTCTCTTCCTTTTTGAGAGATGGTTAAATGGAAAATCTTGATTCAACACATATGACTTTTGTGCACTTTCTTTCAAATCTCCATGACAAAACCCTAAGGCGTCCAGGAAGAAAGGAGTAGAGGGGCAGACAAAAAGAGCAACCTTTCCCCTTGGTGCCATCGCAACCAGCTGCTTAGTTCCTTCATCTCAAGGACTATCATCTGGGCTTCTCTGGTTTGTCTGATTCTTGTTTCGGGGACCGTTTCTCGTCACAAGGCTGTCAACAGTGGGGGTGGGGGTGTGTGTGTGTGGGGGGGGGAGCCCTTCTTTCCATTCCACATGAGACCCAGTGGACAATCCAGGCCCTGCCCACTGCATTGAGTGTGCAGCAACAATATCAACGGTAATGTGGGTGAACAACACGTATTCCTGGAATGCACTCCGTTGGCTACTGACTGTGTGTGGTGGTGGTCTGGAACCTAGACCTGGAAGCTTTCTGGATGATTGCAAATGACACCAAAGTCTGAGGACGATGGAAGATCTTCACATTTCTGCAAGAGCCACACACCTCCAGAAGCAACCACAAGACTTGCCTGAAATGGTCAAGGTATAAGTCTTGGACTCAACGTTGGAAGGTCTCCACCTTTGCTATGGAAGTCAAACGATCTTTCTTTGAAATGAAAATGGAGCATACTGAACGTTCCCATGCTTCTAGAGCATTTGAAAAGCCCTAACTTGTAGAAATCTGCTGTACGAGTTCCTTGAAAGCAAGAACCTCTATGTATGGATATGTCTTCATGCCTTAGATTGTGCCTCGAATATAGTGTACACATCAACCCAGGAAAGGAAAGAATTGACTCGCCAAATAGACAAAGAGATCAAAAGTGCCGAGCCAAGTGACCCCTTGAGGCGTCCAAGAGCTTTTCTGTCTTTCACACACTAAGTAAATACTGAGCACCTACGATGAGCTAGGAGGCATGTAATAAGTTTCAGGGAATAGAAGGCGGAGAGAAGAAGACACAGAGTTCCTGCTTTCACTGAGACGACTCTAATGATACATCACAGGCAGATCCTTTGAGAACCTATAGAGGGGCCTCTTCCCTCACCACAAAACCTGGGTGTCAGGGAAGGCTTTCCAGAGGCACCATTTCGTTGAGGTCCATAGGTTGAACCTAGGTAAACCAGGGTTGAGATGCAGGAAGAATTTCAGGCAGGGAAAATAGCATCTTGGAAGGCTAGGTGACCAGGGAAACTTAGGACATTCAAGAAACGAAAAATGCCCTATGGGATGGAAGCCAAAGAGTGCAGAGGGCATTCCAGGCAAAAGACATCAGAGAAGAACGTGAGGAGCAAGCCTGAAGGGAAGTGGTCGTATCTTCAATATGCTGGGAAAATACGAGAGCCGTTGGAGCAGGGAGGTGACAGCATTGCATCTGCATTTCCAAAAGGTCATCTTGCTCCACATCACTAATGATTGGAGAGGCTCAACTCCAAACTCCAAGGAGGGACCACTTCACATGAGTCCGATTGGGCCTCACTGCGATGTCTGTCAATAACCAGTGCTGGAGAAGATGTGGAGCAAAGGGAACTCTCCTCCACGGTGAGTAGGAATGGGCGTGGGTAGAGCCGGTATGGAAAAGAATATGGAGGTTCCCGAAGGAACTAAAAGTGGAAGTAGCGTATGGTTCAGCAGTCCGACTCCCAGGCATAGATACACCCACGGTATAAGTGAACAAGATAGATGCCCCGTTTGGGCACATCTATCTGTGCGTGCGTGCGCACATGCGCATGCGCGATGGCCTGCGAGGCAGGGGGTGGGGCGGGGGCTGGGGCTCTGGCTGGAGTCCGTGCAAGCCCCGGGATTGCCTGAGGCAAGCCAAAGGTGCCCCAGATGGAGACGGGACTGCCGGTCGTCGGGTGTCCTGGAAGCCGAATGCGAATGCGGAGGGGCTCGCGGGCCGCGCGGAGGCAACCCAGGTCTGCAGCGGGAGTCGGGGCCCCGGCCAGCCGCTCCCCGCGGCCCGGGAGGGGCTGGGGCTGCGGGGGGGGATCCAAGAATCGGGACGCGCGGCGGGGGCTAAAGGACCTCTTCTGGTAGGCAAAAAGCCTCGAGCACCCGGGATTCCCAGGTGGTCTCCCATCCAAGATCCTAACCAGGCCGACCCTGCTTAGCTTCCGAGATCAGACGAGATCGGCGCCTTCAGGCTGATAGGGGCCGGAGCCGGAGGCGGTTGGCGCGGGGCGCCCTAAGAGCCTTGGGCTTCGCCTCCCTTTCGCTCTGCCCTGCAGGTCGGGCCAACGGGCCGCACCTCTCGTCGGGGGGCGTGCTGTACTTGAGCCGCAAGACCGGTCGACCGGACTCCGGCCTGCTGACGGCCGGCCCGCCCCCCGAACACCGCCAATACCAGGACCAGCAAGCGCCTGGCCGGGCCCGGGGGCCGAGGTCTTCCAGGAGCCCCCATTGACCGGGGAGGCGTGCGTGCGTGCGTGCGCGCGGGCCTGGGGCTGGGCTGAGGGGTGCGGAGGTCTCGGCGCCCTCCCACCCGCGGCAACTCCAGACCGGCCGCGCTGGCTGAGCGGGGCCTCCCCCCGGATCCCATTCGCTGCTCAGGCCCGCCGCGGCCCCCGATGTGTCGGTCTTCCGCGCCGCCGCCTCCCAACCCCGCGGCCAGGGCCTCTGAACCTCCTGCGGGCCTAGGCGCAGGAAACTTGAGCGCCCAACTTGCCCGGCACCTGTCCGGTGCCCAAACCCAGCAGAAGCCAGGGAGGCGCGGTCGACCGGAGCGCTCAGCCCCTCCCCTTCGCACTACCGAGGCCCCCCTTTGACCCCACGCCAAGCCCTCGACCTTCCTGAGAGAGCAGACGAGCCACAGGCAGGCACACAGACAGACACACAGACACTCGCACGCACCCACGCCAAGGGAGACAGCTGGCCTGCGCAGCTCCTGAGCCAGAGCCAGAAGCGCCTGGGAGAGGCGAGGGGCAAGACGAACGGGCCGGCGGCTGGCTGTCAGGAGATACAGAGGCAGAATACATGAAGATTCCGAGGACAGACTCCAAGACCGGGCAAAGAGGAGATACACACACACACACACACGCACACACACACACACTTGAGTGTGGTCTTTGGAAATACTTGTGTTCGTAGTTGCTGGGTTGAGCCCAACTTTAATACAACCCATGGACTGCGGCCCCTCAGGCTCCTCTCTCCGTGGCATTTCCCAGGCGAGGATACTGGAGTGGGTTGCCATTTCCTTCTCCGGCGGGATCTTCCCGACCCAGGGATCAAACCCCAGTCTCCTGCGCGGATGCCTTGCCATCTGAACCAGGACATTGCTAATTCCCTAGGCAAAATACAAAGAATAGAGCTCGTGTTCTACTAAATGGAAAGATGATTTCAAAAACAGAAGCTGTCCTTTGTTGGTATCTTTGAATCTTTATGTAGTTTTCGTTGATTTTTACTGTTAAGGCTAACTGAACAAGGCA
>NW_020191976.1:0-13992 GCF_002263795.3 Bos taurus | reverse complement strand
TCACGTGATCACTACATGATAGTCATGTGATCAGTCCATGCTCAGTCTCGGTATCAGTGCATGATCAGCCACGTGATCAGTGCATGATAGCCACATGATCATTGCATGATAGCCACGTGATCAGTGCATGATCAGCCAGGAGATCAGTACATGATAGCTACGTGATCAGTTCATGATTAGTCACGTGATTTGTGCATGACCAGGCAGGTGATCAGTGTATGATCAGTCACGTGAACAGTGCATGATAGCCACGTGATCAGCACTTGATCAGTCACCTGATGGGGGTATGATCAGTCACGTGACCGTAACAGGTAGCTACATGATCATTGCATGATCAGCCACGTGAGTAGTGCATGATAGCCACGTGATCAGTGCATGATCAGTCAATTGATCAGTGCATGATCAGTCATGTGACCAGTACATGGTAGCTGCGTGATCATTGCATGATTAGCCACGTGAGCAGTGCATGATAGCCACGTCGTCATTGCATGATAGCCACGTGATCAGTGCATGATCAGCCAGGTGATCAGTGCATGATAGCTATGTGATCAGTTCATGATTTGTCACGTGATCTGTGCATGACCAGGCAGGTGATGAGTGTATGGTCAGCCCACGTGAACAGTGCATGATAGCCACGTGATCAGTGCATGATCCGTCACCTGAAGGGTGTATGATCAGTCACCTTACCGGTACATGGTAGCTACATGATCATTGCATTATCAGCTACGTGAGTAGTGCATGATAGCCACGTGATCAGTGCATGATCAGTAACGTGTTCAGTGCATGATCATTCATGTAATCTGTGCATGACCAGGCACGTGATCAGTGTATGACCAGCCAAGGGATCAGTGCATGATAGCCACGTGATCAGTGCAATGATCAGTCACGTGATCAGTGTCTGAGCAGTCACGTGATCACTGAATGATGAGCCACATGATCAGTGCATGATCAATTACGTCATCAGTGCATGATCAGTCATGTGACCAGTATATGGTAGCTATGTGAACATTGCATGAAAAGCCAGGTGAGAAGTGCATGATAGCCACATGAATGTGTGCATGATCAGTTACGTGAGCAGAGTATGATCAGCCACGTGATCATGCATGGTCAGACACATGAACAGTGTATGATCAGCCACGTGATCAGTGCATGATACCTACGTGATCAGTTCATGATTAGTCACGTGTTCTGTGCATGACAGGCACGTAATCAGTGCATGATATCCACGTGATCAGTGAATTATAGCCACCTGATCAGTCATGATTAGTCACGTGATCTGTGCATGACCAGGCACGTGAATAGTGTATGATCTGCCCACGTGATCAGTGCATTATAGTCACGTGATCAGTGCATGATCAGCCACGTGATCAGTGCGTGAACAGTCCACGTGATCAGTGCATGATGAGCCACGTGATCAGTGCATGATAGCCACGTGATCTGTGCATGATAGCCACGTGATCAGTACATGATCAGTCACGTGATACGTGTGTGATCAACCACGTGATCAGTGCATGATAGCCACGTCATCATTGCATGATAGCCACGTGATCATTGCATGATAGCCACGTGATCAGTGCATTATCATCCCAGGTGAACAGTGCATGATTGCCACGTGATGTGTGCATGTTTAGTTATGTGAGCAGAGTATGAATAGCCACGTTATCAGTGCATGAGCGCCACGTGATCAGTGCATGATCAGTCACGTGACAGGTGTGTGATCAGCCACGTGAACAGTGCATGTTCAGACATGTGATAAGTGCATGATCAGTTACGTGAGCAGTGTATGATCAGCCACGTGATCAGTGCATGGTCAGGCACGTGAACAGGGTATGATGAGCCACGCGATCATTGCATGATATTCAAGTAATCAGTGCATGATCAATCACGTGATCAGTGTATGATCAGACACGTGAACAGTGCATGCTCAGTCACGTGTTCAGGCCTGCTAAGCTGCGTGATTCCTGCCTGCCATCTCCTTGACAATTGCCACCTGTGCTGCGTAATTCCTGCCTGCTCATCTACTTGATTATTGCCAGCTGAGCAGCATGATTTCTCAGAGCTGAGTTCCATGATTATTGCCTGCTGACTGATTCCTGCCTACTCAGCTCTTTGTTCATTGCCTCCAGAGGCACATGATCAGTGTATGATAGCAAACATGATCATTGCATGATCAGTCACGTGATCAGTGTATGATCATCCACGTGACCAATGCATGGGCAGTCATGTGATCAGTGCATGATATAGACGTGATCAGTGCATGATCAGTCTCGTGATCAGTGTATGATCAACCACGTGATCAGTGCATGATCAGTCACGTGATACGTGTGTGATCAGCCACATTATCAGTGCATAATATCCACGTGATGAGTGCATGATAGCCATGTGATCACTTCATGAGTAGTCACGTGATCTCTGCATGACCAGGCACGTGATCAGTGTATGATCAGCCATGTGATCAGTGCATGATAGCCACGTGATCAGTGCATGATCAATTACATTACCATTGCATGATCAGTCACGTGACCAGTGCATGTTAGCAACTTGATCATTGCAGGATTACCCACGTGAGCACCGCATGAAACACACGTGATAAGTGCATGATCAGCTACATGAGCAGTGTATGATCAGCCACGTGATCAGTGCATGATCAGACACGTGAACAGTGTATGATCAGCCACGTGATCAGTGCATGATACCTACGTGATCAGTTCATGATTAGTCACGTGTTCTGTGCATGACAGGCACGTAATCAGTGCATGATATCCACGTGATCAGTGAATTATAGCCACCTGATCAGTTCATGATTAGTCACGTGATCTGTGCATGACCAGGCACGTGAATAGTGTATGATCTGCCACGTGATCAGTGCATTATAGTCACGTGATCAGTGCATGATCAGCCACGTGATCAGTGCGTGAACAGTCACGTGATCAGTGCATGATGAGCCACGTGATCAGTGCATGATAGCCACGTGATCTGTGCATGATAGCCACGTGATCAGTACATGATCAGTCACGTGATACGTGTGTGATCAACCACGTGATCAGTGCATGATAGCCACGTCATCATTGCATGATAGCCACGTGATCATTGCATGATAGCCACGTGATCAGTGCATTATCATCCAGGTGAACAGTGCATGATTGCCACGTGATGTGTGCATGTTTAGTTATGTGAGCAGAGTATGAATAGCCACGTTATCAGTGCATGAGCGCCACGTGATCAGTGCATGATCAGTCACGTGACAGGTGTGTGATCAGCCACGTGAACAGTGCATGTTCAGACATGTGATAAGTGCATGATCAGTTACGTGAGCAGTGTATGATCAGCCACGTGATCAGTGCATGGTCAGGCACGTGAACAGGGTATGATGAGCCACGCGATCATTGCATGATATTCAAGTAATCAGTGCATGATCAATCACGTGATCAGTGTATGATCAGACACGTGAACAGTGCATGCTCAGTCACGTGTTCAGGGCCTGCTAAGCTGCGTGATTCCTGCCTGCCATCCCCTTGACAATTGCCACCTGTGCTGCGTAATTCCTGCCTGCTCATCTACTTGATTATTGCCAGCTGAGCAGCATGATTTCTCAGAGCTGAGTTCCATGATTATTGCCTGCTGACTGATTCCTGCCTACTCAGCTCTTTGTTCATTGCCTCCAGAGGCACATGATCAGTGTATGATAGCAAACATGATCATTGCATGATCAGTCACGTGATCAGTGTATGATCATCCACGTGACCAATGCATGGGCAGTCATGTGATCAGTGCATGATATAGACGTGATCAGTGCATGATCAGTCTCGTGATCAGTGTATGATCAACCACGTGATCAGTGCATGATCAGTCACGTGATACGTGTGTGATCAGCCACATTATCAGTGCATAATATCCACGTGATGAGTGCATGATAGCCATGTGATCACTTCATGAGTAGTCACGTGATCTCTGCATGACCAGGCACGTGATCAGTGTATGATCAGCCATGTGATCAGTGCATGATAGCCACGTG
Source organism: Bos taurus (assembly GCF_002263795.3). NCBI lineage: Eukaryota > Metazoa > Chordata > Mammalia > Artiodactyla > Bovidae > Bos > Bos taurus. Next base: position 9,977 of record NW_020191976.1, on the reverse strand, counting down.
ATCAGTGCATGATCAATTACATTACCATTGCATGATCAGTCACGTGACCAGTGCATGTTAGCAACTTGATCATTGCAGGATTACCCACGTGAGCACCGCATGAAACACACGTGATAAGTGCATGATCAGCTACATGAGCAGTGTATGATCAGCCACGTGATCAGTGCATGATCAGACACGTGAACAGTGTATGATCAGCCACGTGATCAGTGCATGATACCTACGTGATCAGTTCATGATTAGTCACGTGTTCTGTGCATGACAGGCACGTAATCAGTGCATGATATCCACGTGATCAGTGAATTATAGCCACCTGATCAGTTCATGATTAGTCACGTGATCTGTGCATGACCAGGCACGTGAATAGTGTATGATCTGCCACGTGATCAGTGCATTATAGTCACGTGATCAGTGCATGATCAGCCACGTGATCAGTGCGTGAACAGTCACGTGATCAGTGCATGATGAGCCACATGATCAGTGCAGGATCAATTATGTGATCAGTGCACGATGAGTCACGTGACCAGTACATGGTTGCTACATGATCATTGCATGAACAGCCAGGGGATCAGTGCAGGATCAATTACATGATCAGTGCATGATCAGTCATGAGACCAGTACATGGTAGCTGCGTGATCATTGCATGATCAGCCACGTGAGCAGTGGGTAATCAGTCTCGTGATCAGTGCATGATAGCCACGTGATCAGTGCGTGATCAGTCACCTGATGGGTGTATGGTCAGTCACGTGACCGGTACATGGTAGCTACATTATCATTGCACGATCAGCCACATGAGTAGTGCATGATAGCCAAGTGATCAGTGCATGATCAGTCACGTGATCAGTGCATGATCAGGCATGTGACCAGTACACTGTAGCTTCGAGATCATTGCATGATCAGCCACGTGAGCAGTGCATGATAGCCACGTGATCAGTGCATGATCAGCCACGTGATCAGTGCATGATCAGTCACGTGATCAGTGCATGATCAGCCACGTGATCAGTGCATGACCAGGCACGTGATCATTGTATGACCATCCAAGTGATCACTGCATGATAGCCTCGTGATCAGTGCATGATGAGTCACGTGATCAGTGCTTGATCAGTCACGTGATCAGTGCATGATCAGCCACGTGATCAGTGCATGATCAGCCACATGATCAGTGCATGATCAATTAAGTGATCAGTGCATGATCAATTAAGTGATCAGTGCATGATCACTCACGTGACCAGTATATGGGAGCTACGTGATCATTGCATGATCAGTCACGTGAGCCGTGCATGGTAGCCACGAGATCAGTGCATGATCAGTCACGTGATCAGTGCCTGATAAGGCACGTGAACAGTGCATGATAAGTCACCTGATCAGTGCATGATCAATTACGTGATAGGTGCATGATCACTCACATGACCAGTACATGGTAGCTACGTGATCATTGCATGATCAGCCACGTGAGCAGTGCATGATAGCCACGTGATCAGTGCATGATCAGTTTCGGGAGCAGAGTATGATCAGCCACTTGATCAGTGCATGATAGCCACGTGAAAACTGCATGATCTGTCACATGATCAGTGTATGATCATCCACGTGATCAGTGCATGGGGAGTCTTGTGATCAGTGCATGATATAGACGTGCTCAGTGCATGATCTCTCTCGTGATCAGTGTATGATCAACCACGTGATCAGTGCACGATAGCCAGGTAATGAGTGCATGATAGCCAGATGATCAGTGCATTATCAGTCACGTGATCAGTGTATGATCAGCCAAGTAATCAGTGCATGATAGCCAAATGTTCAGTGGATGATCAGTCACGTGATCAGTGCATAGTCAGTCACGTGATCATTGCATGATCAGTCACGTGATACGTGTGTGATAAGCCACGTGATCAGTGCATGATATCCACGTGATCAGTGCAGGATAGCCACGTGATCACTTCAAGATTAGTCACGTGATCTGTACATGATCAGTCATGTGACTAGTACATCATAGCTGCGTGATCATTGCATGATCAGCCACGTGAGCAGTGCATGATAGCCACCTGATCAGTGCATGATCAGTAACGTGATCAGTGTATGATCATCCACGTGATCAGTGCATGATGAGCCACGTGATTAGTGCATGATCAGCCAAGTGATCAGTGCGTCATGAGCCACGTGATCAGTGCAGGAATAATTACGTGATCAGTGCATGATCAGTCACATGACGAGTACATGGTAGCTACGTGATCGTTGCATGATCAGCCACGTGATCAGTGCATGATAGCCACGTGATCAGTGCATGATAGTCACGTGATCAGGGCATGATCAGTCATGTGATAGGTGTGTGATCAGCCACGTGATCAGTGCATGATATCAGTGCATGATAGCCACGTGATCAGTGCATCATATCCACGTGATCAGTGCATGATAGCCACGTGATCAGTGCATGAGAGCCACGTGATCAATGCATGATCAGTCACGTGATACATGTGTGATCAGCCACGTGATCAGTGCATGATGAGCCACGTGAACTGTGCAGGATCAATTACGTGATCAGTGCATGATCCGTCACGTGACCAGTACATGGTTGCTCGTGATCATTGCATGATCAGCCACGTGAGCAGAGCATGATAGCCACGTGATCAGTGCATGATCAGTCACGTGATCAGTACATGATCAGCCACATGAACAGTGCATGCTCAGTCACGTGATCAGGGCCTGCTGAGCTGCGTGATTACCTTCTGCTCATCTGCTTGACCATTGCCAGCTGAGCTGCACGATTCCTGCCTGTCATCTGCTTGACAATTGCCAGCTGTGCTACGTAATTCCTGCCTGCTCAGCTGCTTGATTATTGCCAGCTGAGCAGCATGATTCCTCACAGCTGAGTTCCATGATTATTGCCTGCTGACTATTTGATTCGTGCCTACTCAGCTCTTTGTTTATTACCTCCAGAGGCACATGATCAGTGTATGACACCAAACATGATCAGCGCATGATCACCACCATTAAGTCACGTGATCACTACATGATAGTCATGTGATCAGTCCATGCTCAGTCTCGGTATCAGTGCATGATCAGCCACGTGATCAGTGCATGATAGCCACATGATCATTGCATGATAGCCACGTGATCAGTGCATGATCAGCCAGGAGATCAGTACATGATAGCTACGTGATCAGTTCATGATTAGTCACGTGATTTGTGCATGACCAGGCAGGTGATCAGTGTATGATCAGTCACGTGAACAGTGCATGATAGCCACGTGATCAGCACTTGATCAGTCACCTGATGGGGGTATGATCAGTCACGTGACCGGTACATGGTAGCTACATGATCATTGCATGATCAGCCACGTGAGTAGTGCATGATAGCCACGTGATCAGTGCATGATCAGTCAATTGATCAGTGCATGATCAGTCATGTGACCAGTACATGGTAGCTGCGTGATCATTGCATGATCAGCCACGTGAGCAGTGCATGATAGCCACGTCGTCATTGCATGATAGCCACGTGATCAGTGCATGATCAGCCAGGTGATCAGTGCATGATAGCTATGTGATCAGTTCATGATTTGTCACGTGATCTGTGCATGACCAGGCAGGTGATGAGTGTATGGTCAGCCACGTGAACAGTGCATGATAGCCACGTGATCAGTGCATGATCCGTCACCTGAAGGGTGTATGATCAGTCACCTTACCGGTACATGGTAGCTACATGATCATTGCATTATCAGCTACGTGAGTAGTGCATGATAGCCACGTGATCAGTGCATGATCAGTAACGTGTTCAGTGCATGATCAGTCATGTAATCTGTGCATGACCAGGCACGTGATCAGTGTATGACCAGCCAAGGGATCAGTGCATGATAGCCACGTGATCAGTGCATGATCAGTCACGTGATCAGTGTCTGAGCAGTCACGTGATCACTGAATGATGAGCCACATGATCAGTGCATGATCAATTACGTCATCAGTGCATGATCAGTCATGTGACCAGTATATGGTAGCTATGTGAACATTGCATGAACAGCCAGGTGAGAAGTGCATGATAGCCACATGATGTGTGCATGATCAGTTACGTGAGCAGAGTATGATCAGCCACGTGATCAATGCATGGTCAGACACATGAACAGTGTATGATCAGCCACGTGATCAGTGCATGATACCTACGTGATCAGTTCATGATTAGTCACGTGTTCTGTGCATGACAGGCACGTAATCAGTGCATGATATCCACGTGATCAGTGAATTATAGCCACCTGATCAGTTCATGATTAGTCACGTGATCTGTGCATGACCAGGCACGTGAATAGTGTATGATCTGCCACGTGATCAGTGCATTATAGTCACGTGATCAGTGCATGATCAGCCACGTGATCAGTGCGTGAACAGTCACGTGATCAGTGCATGATGAGCCACGTGATCAGTGCATGATAGCCACGTGATCTGTGCATGATAGCCACGTGATCAGTACATGATCAGTCACGTGATACGTGTGTGATCAACCACGTGATCAGTGCATGATAGCCACGTCATCATTGCATGATAGCCACGTGATCATTGCATGATAGCCACGTGATCAGTGCATTATCATCCAGGTGAACAGTGCATGATTGCCACGTGATGTGTGCATGTTTAGTTATGTGAGCAGAGTATGAATAGCCACGTTATCAGTGCATGAGCGCCACGTGATCAGTGCATGATCAGTCACGTGACAGGTGTGTGATCAGCCACGTGAACAGTGCATGTTCAGACATGTGATAAGTGCATGATCAGTTACGTGAGCAGTGTATGATCAGCCACGTGATCAGTGCATGGTCAGGCACGTGAACAGGGTATGATGAGCCACGCGATCATTGCATGATATTCAAGTAATCAGTGCATGATCAATCACGTGATCAGTGTATGATCAGACACGTGAACAGTGCATGCTCAGTCACGTGTTCAGGGCCTGCTAAGCTGCGTGATTCCTGCCTGCCATCTCCTTGACAATTGCCACCTGTGCTGCGTAATTCCTGCCTGCTCATCTACTTGATTATTGCCAGCTGAGCAGCATGATTTCTCAGAGCTGAGTTCCATGATTATTGCCTGCTGACTGATTCCTGCCTACTCAGCTCTTTGTTCATTGCCTCCAGAGGCACATGATCAGTGTATGATAGCAAACATGATCATTGCATGATCAGTCACGTGATCAGTGTATGATCATCCACGTGACCAATGCATGGGCAGTCATGTGATCAGTGCATGATATAGACGTGATCAGTGCATGATCAGTCTCGTGATCAGTGTATGATCAACCACGTGATCAGTGCATGATCAGTCACGTGATACGTGTGTGATCAGCCACATTATCAGTGCATAATATCCACGTGATGAGTGCATGATAGCCATGTGATCACTTCATGAGTAGTCACGTGATCTCTGCATGACCAGGCACGTGATCAGTGTATGATCAGCCATGTGATCAGTGCATGATAGCCACGTGATCAGTGCATGATCAATTACATTACCATTGCATGATCAGTCACGTGACCAGTGCATGTTAGCAACTTGATCATTGCAGGATTACCCACGTGAGCACCGCATGAAACACACGTGATAAGTGCATGATCAGCTACATGAGCAGTGTATGATCAGCCACGTGATCAGTGCATGATCAGACACGTGAACAGTGTATGATCAGCCACGTGATCAGTGCATGATACCTACGTGATCAGTTCATGATTAGTCACGTGTTCTGTGCATGACAGGCACGTAATCAGTGCATGATATCCACGTGATCAGTGAATTATAGCCACCTGATCAGTTCATGATTAGTCACGTGATCTGTGCATGACCAGGCACGTGAATAGTGTATGATCTGCCACGTGATCAGTGCATTATAGTCACGTGATCAGTGCATGATCAGCCACGTGATCAGTGCGTGAACAGTCACGTGATCAGTGCATGATGAGCCACGTGATCAGTGCATGATAGCCACGTGATCTGTGCATGATAGCCACGTGATCAGTACATGATCAGTCACGTGATACGTGTGTGATCAACCACGTGATCAGTGCATGATAGCCACGTCATCATTGCATGATAGCCACGTGATCATTGCATGATAGCCACGTGATCAGTGCATTATCATCCAGGTGAACAGTGCATGATTGCCACGGGATGTGTGCATGTTTAGTTATGTGAGCAGAGTATGAATAGCCACGTTATCAGTGCATGAGCGCCACGTGATCAGTGCATGATCAGTCACGTGACAGGTGTGTGATCAGCCACGTGAACAGTGCATGTTCAGACATGTGATAAGTGCAGGATCAGTTACGTGAGCAGTGTATGATCAGCCACGTGATCAGTGCATGGTCAGGCACGTGAACAGGGTATGATGAGCCACGCGATCATTGCATGATATTCAAGTAATCAGTGCATGATCAATCACGTGATCAGTGTATGATCAGACACGTGAACAGTGCATGCTCAGTCACGTGTTCAGGGCCTGCTAAGCTGCGTGATTCCTGCCTGCCATCTCCTTGACAATTGCCACCTGTGCTGCGTAATTCCTGCCTGCTCATCTACTTGATTATTGCCAGCTGAGCAGCATGATTTCTCAGAGCTGAGTTCCATGATTATTGCCTGCTGACTGATTCCTGCCTACTCAGCTCTTTGTTCATTGCCTCCAGAGGCACATGATCAGTGTATGATAGCAAACATGATCATTGCATGATCAGTCACGTGATCAGTGTATGATCATCCACGTGACCAATGCATGGGCAGTCATGTGATCAGTGCATGATATAGACGTGATCAGTGCATGATCAGTCTCGTGATCAGTGTATGATCAACCACGTGATCAGTGCATGATCAGTCACGTGATACGTGTGTGATCAGCCACATTATCAGTGCATAATATCCACGTGATGAGTGCATGATAGCCATGTGATCACTTCATGAGTAGTCACGTGATCTCTGCATGACCAGGCACGTGATCAGTGTATGATCAGCCATGTGATCAGTGCATGATAGCCACGTGATCAGTGCATGATCAATTACATTACCATTGCATGATCAGTCACGTGACCAGTGCATGTTAGCAACTTGATCATTGCAGGATTACCCACGTGAGCACCGCATGAAACACACGTGATAAGTGCATGATCAGCTACATGAGCAGTGTATGATCAGCCACGTGATCAGTGCATGATCAGACACGTGAACAGTGTAATGATCAGCCACGTGATCAGTGCATGATACCTACGTGATCAGTTCATGATTAGTCACGTGTTCTGTGCATGACAGGCACGTAATCAGTGCATGATATCCACGTGATCAGTGAATTATAGCCACCTGATCAGTTCATGATTAGTCACGTGATCTGTGCATGACCAGGCACGTGAATAGTGTATGATCTGCCACGTGATCAGTGCATTATAGTCACGTGATCAGTGCATGATCAGCCACGTGATCAGTGCGTGAACAGTCACGTGATCAGTGCATGATGAGCCACATGATCAGTGCAGGATCAATTATGTGATCAGTGCACGATGAGTCACGTGACCAGTACATGGTTGCTACATGATCATTGCATGAACAGCCAGGGGATCAGTGCAGGATCAATTACATGATCAGTGCATGATCAGTCATGAGACCAGTACATGGTAGCTGCGTGATCATTGCATGATCAGCCACGTGAGCAGTGGGTAATCAGTCTCGTGATCAGTGCATGATAGCCACGTGATCAGTGCGTGATCAGTCACCTGATGGGTGTATGGTCAGTCACGTGACCGGTACATGGTAGCTACATTATCATTGCACGATCAGCCACATGAGTAGTGCATGATAGCCAAGTGATCAGTGCATGATCAGTCACGTGATCAGTGCATGATCAGGCATGTGACCAGTACACTGTAGCTGCGAGATCATTGCATGATCAGCCACGTGAGCAGTGCATGATAGCCACGTGATCAGTGCATGATCAGCCACGTGATCAAGTGCATGATCAGTCACGTGATCAGTGCATGATCAGCCACGTGATCAGTGCATGACCAGGCACGTGATCATTGTTATGACCATCCAAGTGATCACTGCATGATAGCCTCGTGATCAGTGCATGATGAAGTCACGTGATCAGTGCTTGATCAGTCACGTGATCAGTGCATGATCAGCCACGTGATCAGTGCATGATCAGCCACATGATCAGTGCATGATCAATTAAGTGATCAGTGCATGATCACTCACGTGACCAGTATATGGGAGCTACGTGATCATTGCATGATCAGTCACGTGAGCCGTGCATGGTAGCCACGAGATCAGTGCATGATCAGTCACGTGATCAGTGCCTGATAAGGCACGTGAACAGTGCATGATAAGTCACCTGATCAGTGCATGATCAATTACGTGATAGGTGCACGATCACTCACATGACCAGTACATGGTAGCTACGTGATCATTGCATGATCAGCCACGTGAGCAGTGCATGATAGCCACGTGATCAGTGCATGATCAGTTTCGGGAGCAGAGTATGATCAGCCACTTGATCAGTGCATGATAGCCACGTGAAAACTGCATGATCTGTCACATGATCAGTGTATGATCATCCACGTGATCAGTGCATGGGGAGTCTTTGTGATCAGTGCATGATATAGACGTGCTCAGTGGCATGATCTCTCTCGTGATCAGTGTATGATCAACCACGTGATCAGTGCACGATAGCCAGGTAATGAGTGCAATGATAGCCAGATGATCAGTGCATTATCAGTCACGTGATCAGTGTATCGATCAGCCAAGTAATCAGTGCATGATAGCCAAATGTTCAGTGGATGATCAGTCACGTGATCAGTGCATAGTCAGTCACGTGATCATCTGCATGATCAGTCACGTGATACGTGTGTGATAAGCCACGTGATCAGTGCATGATATCCACGTGATCAGTGCAGGATAGCCACGTGAGTCACTTCAAGATTAGTCACGTGATCTGTACATGATCAGTCATGTGACTAGTACATCATAGCTGCGTGATCATTGCATGATCAGCCACGTGAGCAGTGCATGATAGCCACCTGATCAGTGCATGATCAGTAACGTGATCAGTGTATGATCATCCACGTGATCAGTGCATGATGAGCCACGTGATTAGTGCATGATCAGCCAAGTGATCAGTGCGTCATGAGCCACGTGATCAGTGCAGGAATAATTACGTGATCAGTGCATGATCAGTCACATGACGAGTACATGGTAGCTACGTGATCGGTTGCATGATCAGCCACGTGATCAGTGCATGATAGCCACGTGATCAGTGCATGATAGTCACGTGATCAGGCATGATCAGTCATGTGATAGGTGTGTGATCAGCCACGTGATCAGTGCATGATATCAGTGCCATGATAGCCACGTGATCAGTGGCATCATATCCACGTGAATCAGTGCATGATAGCCACCTGATCAGTGCATGAGAGCCACGTGATCAATGCATGATCAGTCACGTGATACATGTGTGATCAGCCACGTGATCATGCATGATGAGCCCACGTAACTGTGCAGGATAATTACGTGATCAGTGCATGATCCGTCACGTGACCAGTACATGGTTGCTCGTATCATTGCATGATCAGCCACGTGAGCAGAGCATGATAGCCACGTGATCAGTGCATGATCAGTCACGTGATCAGTACATGATCAGCCACTGAAACAGTGCATGCTCAGTCACGTGATCAGGGCCTGCTGAGGCTGCTGATTACCTTCTGCTCATCTGCTTGACCATTGGCCAGCTGAGCTGCACGATTCCTGCCTGTCATCTGCTTGACAATTGCCAGCTGTGCTACGTAATTCCTGCCTGCTCAGCTGCTTGATTATTGCCAGCTGAGCAGCATGATTCCTCACAGCTGATTCCATGATTATTGCCTGCTGACTATTTGATTCGTGCCTACTCAGCTCTTTGTTTATTACCTCCAGAGGCACATGATCAGTGTATGACACCAAACATGATCAGCGCATGATCACCACCATTAA
>NW_020191975.1:0-47661 GCF_002263795.3 Bos taurus | reverse complement strand
GCTTCCACCCGCGACGAGGCCTGACTCCCTGGCTGAGTCTGGAATGCAACCCCGAGATCTGTGTCGCCCCTAGCGAGGAACATTGGCTTCTGGACACAAGCCTAGATGAGGTCTATTTGCCCTGCAGTCACTCGAGAGCAATCCCCAGCTTTCTTTCGCAACTCCAATGGAACATTATAATTCCCTGGGCCAACACACGAGGCATCCTGAATTCCCCGTCTAACTCGAGAATCCCGCCGCAACTCGAGAAAAATCACGTGGTTCCCCGTCATCGCAAGATGAAGCCCTTTCCCGCTACAGCGTCTCAGGAGAAGTCGCACGTTAAGAATTGGAGGTCCAAACGGCACTTGGCACCCTTGATGCGACCCACAAAGTTCCCCGACATACCGGTCTCCTTCGAGAGGAACACTGAGGTTTTCCGGCACCACTTCCTCTGAGGCCCTTCTACCCTCCTGATCTCGACAGGAGGGTCGACTCCCCTGCTTTGTCTGGAAGGGGTTGCCGACCTTCCGGTCGCTCCTCAGGATGAGGCCGGTCTCACGACGAAATTCCAGACGTGGCCTCGTGGGTGGTTCCACATTCCGAAGGACCCCGATTTCCCGGTCCCCTCTTGATATGAACCCGATGCCCAGACACCTCTTTGAACTCCACCCTGTGAATGAAGTCAACACGAAGGGGCAGTGACTCGCCCGTGCATCGTCCGGAAAAACCCCGAGGTTCCAAATACAGCTCGACAAGAGGCCTCTCACCCCGTGAACACCTCGAGAGGCAAGCGGAGTTCCATGCCTCAACCCAAGAATGAGGCCTGACTCTCCTGTCCCAACTCCGGCAAGACCCTGCGTTTCGGATCTGAAAATCAAGAGGCAACCCTGGCGAGTTCCTGACCTCAACTGGAGATGAGGCCCTCTCGTCCTCAACTTCAGCGCGAACCCAGTGGAGTCCCAAAGAGCCCCTCCTAAACCCCACAGTATGCCCCTGTCTTCTTTAGAGGCACCCTGATAAAGCTCACCTGCCGTCTGCGGCACAAGTCAGGGACCCAGGCTTCTTTGCCTCAACCCGAGAAAGACCTTCTAGAGTCCTTCTTCAACACGTCTTGAGGCCCTATTCCCCTACCGTGACTCGAGAGCAATGACGCGCTCCCCCTCGCCACTCGCATGGGAAACATGACTTCCTGGCGCCGACACGAGTGGCTCCCTGAGCTTCGCCGTCGTACCTCGTGAGAAAACCCACACTGGCGCCGCATCTCGAGAAAAATCACCAGACGACCCGTCATCGCGAATGAGGGCTTTCGTTTCCTGCATGGCCTGAAGAGCCATCCCGAGTCTTCTCCGCAAACTCCACAGGAGGCTTGACTCCCTTCAGGACACTCAGGGGCTCCAAAATAGAGCCGTCAGCGACTCGGTAGGAGAGTGCAGTTCTTGCTTCCATTGAGATGAGGCCTGACTCCCCGGGTGAGTCTGGAATGCCAACCCCGAGATTCCTGTCGCCCTGGAGAGGGAACATTGGCTTCTGCACACAAGCCTAGATGAGGTCTATTTTGCCCTGCAGTCACTCGAGAGCAATCCCCAGCTTTCCTTCGCAACTCCGAATGGAAGATTGCACTTCCCTGGCCAACACACAGAGGCATCCTGAATCCCCGTCGTAACTCGAGAATCCCGCGCACCTCGAGAAAAACCACGTGGTTCCCCCGTCATCGCAAGATGAAGCCCTTTCCCGCTACAGCATCTCAGGAGAAGTCCCACGTTAAGAATTGGAGGTCCAAACGGGAATTGCACCCTTGATGCTACCCACAAAGTTCCCCAACATACCCGGTCTCCCTCGAGAGGAACACCGAGGTTTTCCGGCACCACTTCCTCTGAGGCCCTTCTACCCCTCCTGATCTCGACAGGAGGGTCGACTCCCCTGCTTGGTCTGGAAGGGGTTTCCCGACCTTTCCAGTCGCACCTCAGGATGAGGCCGGTCTCACGACGAAATTCCAGACGTGGCCTCGTGGGTGGTTCCACATTCCCGAAGGACCCCCAATTTCCCGGTCCCCTCTTGATAGAACCCGATGCCCGGACACCTTTTCGAACTCCACCCTGTGAATGAAGTCAACACGAAGGGGCAGTGACTACCCCGTGCATCGTCCGGGAAAACTTCCAGGTTCCAAATACAGCTCGACAAGTGGCCTCGTACTCTGTGAACACCTCGAGAGGCAAGCTGAGTTCAATGCCTCATCCCAAGACGAGGCCTGACTCTCCCGTCACAACTCTGCAAGGACCCTGCGATCCGAGTTTGAAATGGATAGGAACCCTGAGGTTCCTGCCTCAAACTGGAAATGTGGCCCTCTTCCATTGCACCAAACCCAGTGGAGTCCCGAGAGGCCCCTCCCAGCTCCACAGTTTCCCTGACTTCTCAGAGGCACCATGAGAGCTCCCTGAGGTCACCTGCACAAGTCGAGGGAACCGAGGGTTTCCTGCCTCAACCCGTGAAAGACCTCGAGAGTCCTTCTTCAACACGTCTCGAGGCCTGATTCCCCTACCATGACTCGAGAGCAATGACGCGCTCCCCCTCGCCACTCGCATGGAGACCCGACTTCCTGGTGCCCCAAGAGAGGCTCACTGAGCTTGGCGTCGTACCTCGTGAGAAACCCCACACTGGGGCCTTCGCTCGAGAAAAACCCCGAGACACCCCGTCATCCCGAAATGAGGGCCTTCGTTTCCCCCATGGCTAGAGCGCAATCCCTATTCCTCTCTCCAAACTCCACAGGAGGAGTGATTCCCTTAGGCCACTATGTGGGCTCCAACAAATACCGTCTGTACTACAGAGGAGAATGGAGGTGTTTGCGTTCCACCCGCGACGAGGCCTGACTCCCTGGCTTGAGTCTGGAATGCAACCCCGAGATCTGTGTCGCCCCTAGCGAGGAACATTGGCTTCTGACACAAGCCTAGATGAGCGTTAGTTGCCCTCAGTCACTCGAGAGCAATCCCCAGCTTTCCTTCAGCAACTCCATGGAAGATTGCACTTCCCTGGGCCAACACAAGAGGCATCCTGAATCCCCGTCGTAACTCGAGAATCCGCCGCCCTCGAGAAAAACCCACGTGTTCCCCCGTCATCGCAAGATGAAGCCCTTTCCCGCTACAGCATCTCAGGAGAAGTCCCACGTTAAGAATTGGAGGTCCAAAACGGCATTTGGCACCCTTGATGCTACCCACAAAGTTCCCCGACATACCGGTCTCCCTCGAGAGGAACACGAGGTTTTCCGGCACCACTTCCTCTGAGGCCCTTCTACCCTCCTGATCTCGACAGGAGGGTCGACTCCCCTGCTTTGTCTGGAAGGGGTTCCCGACCTTCCGTCGCACCTCAGGATGAGGCCGGTCTCACGACGAAAATTCCAGACGTGGCCTCGTGGGTGGTTCCACATTCCGAAAGGACTCCGATTCCCGGTCCCTCTCTTAATAAGAACCCGACGCCCGGACACCTTTTCGAACTCCACCCTGTGAATGAAGTCAACACGAAGGGGCAGTGACTTACCCCGTGCATCGTCCGGGAAAACCCCCAGGTTCCAAATACAGCTCGACAAGTGGCCTCGTACCTCGTGAACACCTCGAGAGGCAAGCTGAGTTCAATGCCTCATCCCAAGACGAGGCCTGACTCTCCCGTCACAACTCTGCAAGGACCCTGGCGATCCGAGTTTGAAATGGATAGGAACCCTGAGGTTCCTGCCTCAACTGGAAATGTGGCCCTCTTCCAATGCACCAAACCCAGTGGAGTCCCGAGAGGCCCCTCCCAGCTCCACAGTTTCCCTGACTTCTCAGAGGCACCATGAGAGCTCCCTGAGGTCACCTGCACAAGTCGAGGGAACCGAGGGTTTCCTGCCTCAACCCGTGAAAGACCTCGAGAGTCCTTCTTCAACACGTCTCGAGGACTGATTCCCCTACCATGACTCGAGAGCAATGACGCGCTCCCCTCGCCACTCGCATGGAGACCCGACTTCCCGGGTGCCCCAAGAGAGGCTCACTGAGCTTGGCGTCGGACCTCGTGAGAAACCCCACACTGGGGCCTCAGCTCGAGAAAAACCCGAGACACCCCGTCATCCCGAAATGAGGGCCTTCGTTTCCCCATGGCCTAGAGCGCAATCCCTATTCCTCTCTCCAAACTCCACAGGAGGAGTGGTTCCCTTAGGCCACTCTGTGGGCTCCAACAAATACCCGTCTCTAGTACAGAGGAGAATGGAGGTGTTTGGTTCCACCCGCGACGAGGCCTGACTCCCTGGCTGAGTCTGGAATGCAACCCCGAGATCTGTGTCGCCCCTAGCGAGGAACATTGGCTTCTGGACACAAGCCTAGATGAGGTCTATTTGCCCTGCAGTCACTCGAGAGCAATCCCAGCTTTCCTTCGCAACTCCAATGGAACATTATAATTCCCTGGGCCAACACACGAGGCATCCTGAATTCCCCGTCTAACTCGAGAATCCCGCCGCAACTCGAGAAAATCACGTGGTTCCCCCGTCATCGCAAGATGAAGCCCTTTCCCGCTACAGCGTCTCAGGAGAAGTCGCACGTTAAGAATTGGAGGTCCAAACGGCACTTGGCACCCTGGATGCGACCCACAAAGTTCCCCGACATACCGGTCTCCTTCGAGAGGAACACTGAGGTTTTCCGGCACCACTTCCTCTGAGGCCCTTCTACCCTCCTGATCTCGACAGGAGGGTCGACTCCCCTGCTTTGTCTGGAAGGGGTTGCCGACCTTCCGGTCGCTCCTCAGGATGAGGCCGGTCTCACGACGAAATTCCAGACGTGGCCTCGTGGGTGGTTCCACATTCCGAAGGACCCCGATTTCCCGGTCCCCTCTTGATATGAACCCGATGCCCAGACACCTCTTTGAACTCCACCCTGTGAATGAAGTCAACACGAAGGGGCAGTGACTCGCCCGTGCATCGTCCGGAAAAACCCCGAGGTTCCAAATACAGCTCGACAAGAGGCCTCTCACCCCGTGAACACCTCGAGAGGCCAGCGGAGTTCCATGCCTCAACCCAAGATGAGGCCTGACTCTCCTGTCCCAACTCCGCAACGACCCTGCGTTCGGAGTCTGAAATCAGAGGAACCCTGAGGTTCCTGCCTCAACTGGAGATGAGGCCCTCTTCCAACGCACCGAACCCAGTGGAGTCCCAAAAGGCCCCTCCTAACCCCACAGTATCCCTGACTTCTTAGACGCACCCTGAGAAGCTCCCTGCCGTCTGCGGCACAAGTCCAGGGACCCCAGGCTTTCTTGCCTCAACCCGAGAAAGACCTCTAGAGTCCTTCTTCAACACGTCTTGAGGCCCTATTCCCCTACCGTGACTCGAGAGCAATGACGCGCTCCCCCTCGCCACTCGCATGGGAAACATGACTTCCCTGGCGCCACACGAGTGGCTCCCTGAGCTCGCCGTCGTACCTCGTGAGAAAACCCACACTGGCGCCGCATCTCGAGAAAAATCACCAGACGACCCCGTCATCGCGAAATGGGGGCTTTCGTTTCCTGCATGGCCTGAAGAGCCATCCCAAGTCTTCTCCGCAAACTCCACAGGAGGCTTGACTCCCTTCAGGACACTCAGGGGCTCCAAAATAGAGCCGTCGCGACTCGGTAGGAGAGCGCAGTTCTTGCTTCCATTGGAGATGAGGCCTGACTCCCCGGGTGAGTCTGGAATGCAACCCCGAGATTCCTGTCGCCCCTGGAGAGGAACATTGGCTTCTGCACACAAGCCTAGATGAGGTCTATTTGCCCTGCAGTCACTCGAGAGCAATCCCCAGCTTTCCTTCGCAACTCCAATGGAAGATTGCACTTCCCTGGGCCAACACAAGAGGCATCCTGAATCCCCCGTCGTAACTCGAGAATCCCGCCGCACCTCGAGAAAAACCACGTGGTTCCCCCGTCATCGCAAGATGAAGCCCTTTCCCGCTACAGCGTCTCAGGAGAAGTCCCACGTTAAGAATTGGAGGTCCAAACGGGAATTTGCACCCTTGATGCTACCCACAAAGTTCCCCAACATACCGGTCTCCCTCGAGAGGAACACCGAGGTTTTCCGGCACCACTTCCTCTGAGGCCCTTCTACCCCTCCTGATCTCGACAGGAGGGTCGACTCCCCTGCTTTGTCTGGAAGGGGTTCCCGACCTTCCGGTCGCACCTCAGGATGAGGCCGGTCTCACGACGAAATTCCAGACGTGGCCTCGTGGGTGGTTCCACATTCCGAAGGACCCCGATTTCCCGGTCCCCTCTTGATAAGAACCCGATGCCCGGACACCTTTTCGAACTCCACCCTGTGAATGAAGTCAACACGAAGGGGCAGTGACTACCCCGTGCATCGTCCGGGAAAACCCCCAGGTTCCAAATACAGCTCGACAAGTGGCCTCGTACCTCGTGAACACCTCGAGAGGCAAGCTGAGTTCAATGCCTCATCCCAAGACGAGGCCTGACTCTCCCGTCACAACTCTGCAAGGACCCTGCGATCCGAGTTTGAAATGGATAGGAACCCTGAGGTTCCTGCCTCAACTGGAAATGTGGCCCTCTTCCAATGCACCAAACCCAGTGGAGTCCCGAGAGGCCCCTCCCAGCTCCACAGTTTCCCTGACTTCTCAGAGGCACCATGAGAGCTCCCTGAGGTCACCTGCACAAGTCGAGGGAACCGAGGGTTTCCTGCCTCAACCCGTGAAAGACCTCGAGAGTCCTTCTTCAACACGTCTCGAGGCCTGATTCCCCTACCATGACTCGAGAGCAATGACGCGCTCCCCCTCGCCACTCGCATGGAGACCCGACTTCCCGGGTGCCCCAAGAGAGGCTCACTGAGCTTGGCGTCGTACCTCGTGAGAAACCCCACACTGGGGCCTCAGCTCGAGAAAAACCCAGAGACACCCCGTCATCCCGAAATGAGGGCCTTCGTTTCCCCCATGGCCTAGAGCGCAATCCCTATTCCTCTCTCCAAACTCCACAGGAGGAGTGGTTCCCTTAGGCCACTCTGTGGGCTCCAACAAATACCCGTCTCTAGTACAGAGGAGAATGGAGGTCTTTGCTTCCACCCCCGACGAGGCCTGACTCCCTGGCTCAGTCTGGAATGCAACCCCGAGATCTGTGTCGCCCCTAGCGAGGAACATTGGCTTCTGGACACAAGCCTAGATGAGGTCTATTTGCCCTGCAGTCACTCGAGAGCAATCCCCAGCTTTCTTTCGCAACTCCAATGGAACATTATAATTCCCTGGGCCAACACACGAGGCATCCTGAATTCCCCGTCTAACTCGAGAATCCCGCCGCAACTCGAGAAAAATCACGTGGTTCCCCCGTCATCGCAAGATGAAGCCCTTTCCCGCTACAGCGTCTCAGGAGAAGTCGCACGTTAAGAATTGGAGGTCCAAACGGCACTTGGCACCCTTGATGCGACCCACAAAGTTCCCCGACATACCGGTCTCCTTCGAGAGGAACACTGAGGTTTTCCGGCACCACTTCCTCTGAGGCCCTTCTACCCTCCTGATCTCGACAGGAGGGTCGACTCCCCTGCTTTGTCTGGAAGGGGTTGCCGACCTTCCGGTCGCTCCTCAGGATGAGGCCGGTCTCACGACGAAATTCCAGACGTGGCCTCGTGGGTGGTTCCACATTCCGAAGGACCCCGATTTCCCGGTCCCCTCTTGATATGAACCCGATGCCCAGACACCTCTTTGAACTCCACCCTGTGAATGAAGTCAACACGAAGGGGCAGTGACTCGCCCGTGCATCGTCCGGAAAAACCCCGAGGTTCCAAATACAGCTCGACAAGAGGCCTCTCACCCCGTGAACACCTCGAGAGGCAAGCGGAGTTCCATGCCTCAACCCAAGATGAGGCCTGACTCTCCTGTCCCAACTCCGCAACGACCCTGCGTTCGGAGTCTGAAATCAGAGGAACCCTGAGGTTCCTGCCTCAACTGGAGATGAGGCCCTCTTCCAATGCACCGAACCCAGTGGAGTCCCAAAAGGCCCCTCCTAACCCCACAGTATCCCTGACTTCTTAGAGGCACCCTGAGAAGCTCCCTGCCGTCTGCGGCACAAGTCCAGGGACCCCAGGCTTTCTTGCCTCAACCCGAGAAAGACCTCTAGAGTCCTTCTTCAACACGTCTTGAGGCCCTATTCCCCTACCGTGACTCGAGAGCAATGACGCGCTCCCCCTCGCCACTCGCATGGGAAACATGACTTCCCTGGCGCCACACGAGTGGCTCCCTGAGCTCGCCGTCGTACCTCGTGAGAAAACCCACACTGGCGCCGCATCTCGAGAAAAATCACCAGACGACCCCGTCATCGCGAGATGAGGGCTTTCGTTTCCTGCATGGCCTGAAGAGCCATCCCGAGTCTTCTCCGCAAACTCCACAGGAGGCTTGACTCCCTTCAGGACACTCAGGGGCTCCAAAATAGAGCCGTCGCGACTCGGTAGGAGAGCGCAGTTCTTGCTTCCATTGGAGATGAGGCCTGACTCCCCGGGTGAGTCTGGAATGCAACCCCGAGATTCCTGTCGCCCCTGGAGAGGAACATTGGCTTCTGCACACAAGCCTAGATGAGGTCTATTTGCCCTGCAGTCACTCGAGAGCAATCCCCAGCTTTCCTTCGCAACTCCAATGGAAGATTGCACTTCCCTGGGCCAACACAAGAGGCATCCTGAATCCCCCGTCGTAACTCGAGAATCCCGCCGCACCTCGAGAAAAACCACGTGGTTCCCCCGTCATCGCAAGATGAAGCCCTTTCCCGCTACAGCGTCTCAGGAGAAGTCCCACGTTAAGAATTGGAGGTCCAAACGGGAATTTGCACCCTTGATGCTACCCACAAAGTTCCCCAACATACCGGTCTCCCTCGAGAGGAACACCGAGGTTTTCCGGCACCACTTCCTCTGAGGCCCTTCTACCCCTCCTGATCTCGACAGGAGGGTCGACTCCCCTGCTTTGTCTGGAAGGGGTTCCCGACCTTCCGGTCGCACCTCAGGATGAGGCCGGTCTCACGACGAAATTCCAGACGTGGCCTCGTGGGTGGTTCCACATTCCGAAGGACCCCGATTTCCCGGTCCCCTCTTGATAAGAACCCGATGCCCGGACACCTTTTCGAACTCCACCCTGTGAATGAAGTCAACACGAAGGGGCAGTGACTACCCCGTGCATCGTCCGGGAAAACCCCCAGGTTCCAAATACAGCTCGACAAGTGGCCTCGTACCTCGTGAACACCTCGAGAGGCAAGCTGAGTTCAATGCCTCATCCCAAGACGAGGCCTGACTCTCCCGTCACAACTCTGCAAGGACCCTGCGATCCGAGTTTGAAATGGATAGGAACCCTGAGGTTCCTGCCTCAACTGGAAATGTGGCCCTCTTCCAATGCACCAAACCCAGTGGAGTCCCGAGAGGCCCCTCCCAGCTCCACAGTTTCCCTGACTTCTCAGAGGCACCATGAGAGCTCCCTGAGGTCACCTGCACAAGTCGAGGGAACCGAGGGTTTCCTGCCTCAACCCGTGAAAGACCTCGAGAGTCCTTCTTCAACACGTCTCGAGGCCTGATTCCCCTACCATGACTCGAGAGCAATGACGCGCTCCCCCTCGCCACTCGCATGGAGACCCGACTTCCCGGGTGCCCCAAGAGAGGCTCACTGAGCTTGGCGTCGTACCTCGTGAGAAACCCCAGACTGGGGCCTCAGCTCGAGAAAAACCCAGAGACACCCCGTCATCCCGAAATGAGGGCCTTCGTTTCCCCCATGGCCTAGAGCGCAATCCCTATTCCTCTCTCCAAACTCCACAGGAGGAGTGGTTCCCTTAGGCCACTCTGTGGGCTCCAACAAATACCCGTCTCTAGTACAGAGGAGAATGGAGGTCTTTGCTTCCACCCCGACGAGGCCTGACTCCCTGGCTCAGTCTGGAATGCAACCCCGAGATCTGTGTCGCCCCTAGCGAGGAACATTGGCTTCTGGACACAAGCCTAGATGAGGTCTATTTGCCCTGCAGTCACTCGAGAGCAATCCCCAGCTTTCTTTCGCAACTCCAATGGAACATTATAATTCCCTGGGCCAACACACGAGGCATCCTGAATTCCCCGTCTAACTCGAGAATCCCGCCGCAACTCGAGAAAAATCACGTGGTTCCCCCGTCATCGCAAGATGAAGCCCTTTCCCGCTACAGCGTCTCAGGAGAAGTCGCACGTTAAGAATTGGAGGTCCAAACGGCACTTGGCACCCTTGATGCGACCCACAAAGTTCCCCGACATACCGGTCTCCTTCGAGAGGAACACTGAGGTTTTCCGGCACCACTTCCTCTGAGGCCCTTCTACCCTCCTGATCTCGACAGGAGGGTCGACTCCCCTGCTTTGTCTGGAAGGGGTTGCCGACCTTCCGGTCGCTCCTCAGGATGAGGCCGGTCTCACGACGAAATTCCAGACGTGGCCTCGTGGGTGGTTCCACATTCCGAAGGACCCCGATTTCCCGGTCCCCTCTTGATATGAACCCGATGCCCAGACACCTCTTTGAACTCCACCCTGTGAATGAAGTCAACACGAAGGGGCAGTGACTCGCCCGTGCATCGTCCGGAAAAACCCCGAGGTTCCAAATACAGCTCGACAAGAGGCCTCTCACCCCGTGAACACCTCGAGAGGCAAGCGGAGTTCCATGCCTCAACCCAAGATGAGGCCTGACTCTCCTGTCCCAACTCCGCAACGACCCTGCGTTCGGAGTCTGAAATCAGAGGAACCCTGAGGTTCCTGCCTCAACTGGAGATGAGGCCCTCTTCCAATGCACCGAACCCAGTGGAGTCCCAAAAGGCCCCTCCTAACCCCACAGTATCCCTGACTTCTTAGAGGCACCCTGAGAAGCTCCCTGCCGTCTGCGGCACAAGTCCAGGGACCCCAGGCTTTCTTGCCTCAACCCGAGAAAGACCTCTAGAGTCCTTCTTCAACACGTCTTGAGGCCCTATTCCCCTACCGTGACTCGAGAGCAATGACGCGCTCCCCCTCGCCACTCGCATGGGAAACATGACTTCCCTGGCGCCACACGAGTGGCTCCCTGAGCTCGCCGTCGTACCTCGTGAGAAAACCCACACTGGCGCCGCATCTCGAGAAAAATCACCAGACGACCCCGTCATCGCGAGATGAGGGCTTTCGTTTCCTGCATGGCCTGAAGAGCCATCCCGAGTCTTCTCCGCAAACTCCACAGGAGGCTTGACTCCCTTCAGGACACTCAGGGGCTCCAAAATAGAGCCGTCGCGACTCGGTAGGAGAGCGCAGTTCTTGCTTCCATTGGAGATGAGGCCTGACTCCCCGGGTGAGTCTGGAATGCAACCCCGAGATTCCTGTCGCCCCTGGAGAGGAACATTGGCTTCTGCACACAAGCCTAGATGAGGTCTATTTGCCCTGCAGTCACTCGAGAGCAATCCCCAGCTTTCCTTCGCAACTCCAATGGAAGATTGCACTTCCCTGGGCCAACACAAGAGGCATCCTGAATCCCCCGTCGTAACTCGAGAATCCCGCCGCACCTCGAGAAAAACCACGTGGTTCCCCCGTCATCGCAAGATGAAGCCCTTTCCCGCTACAGCGTCTCAGGAGAAGTCCCACGTTAAGAATTGGAGGTCCAAACGGGAATTTGCACCCTTGATGCTACCCACAAAGTTCCCCAACATACCGGTCTCCCTCGAGAGGAACACCGAGGTTTTCCGGCACCACTTCCTCTGAGGCCCTTCTACCCCTCCTGATCTCGACAGGAGGGTCGACTCCCCTGCTTTGTCTGGAAGGGGTTCCCGACCTTCCGGTCGCACCTCAGGATGAGGCCGGTCTCACGACGAAATTCCAGACGTGGCCTCGTGGGTGGTTCCACATTCCGAAGGACCCCGATTTCCCGGTCCCCTCTTGATAAGAACCCGATGCCCGGACACCTTTTCGAACTCCACCCTGTGAATGAAGTCAACACGAAGGGGCAGTGACTACCCCGTGCATCGTCCGGGAAAACCCCCAGGTTCCAAATACAGCTCGACAAGTGGCCTCGTACCTCGTGAACACCTCGAGAGGCAAGCTGAGTTCAATGCCTCATCCCAAGACGAGGCCTGACTCTCCCGTCACAACTCTGCAAGGACCCTGCGATCCGAGTTTGAAATGGATAGGAACCCTGAGGTTCCTGCCTCAACTGGAAATGTGGCCCTCTTCCAATGCACCAAACCC
Organism: Bos taurus; assembly: GCF_002263795.3. Lineage (NCBI taxonomy): Eukaryota > Metazoa > Chordata > Mammalia > Artiodactyla > Bovidae > Bos > Bos taurus. Next base: position 35,507 of record NW_020191975.1, on the reverse strand, counting down.
AGTGGAGTCCCGAGAGGCCCCTCCCAGCTCCACAGTTTCCCTGACTTCTCAGAGGCACCATGAGAGCTCCCTGAGGTCACCTGCACAAGTCGAGGGAACCGAGGGTTTCCTGCCTCAACCCGTGAAAGACCTCGAGAGTCCTTCTTCAACACGTCTCGAGGCCTGATTCCCCTACCATGACTCGAGAGCAATGACGCGCTCCCCCTCGCCACTCGCATGGAGACCCGACTTCCCGGGTGCCCCAAGAGAGGCTCACTGAGCTTGGCGTCGTACCTCGTGAGAAACCCCACACTGGGGCCTCAGCTCGAGAAAAACCCAGAGACACCCCGTCATCCCGAAATGAGGGCCTTCGTTTCCCCCATGGCCTAGAGCGCAATCCCTATTCCTCTCTCCAAACTCCACAGGAGGAGTGGTTCCCTTAGGCCACTCTGTGGGCTCCAACAAATACCCGTCTCTAGTACAGAGGAGAATGGAGGTCTTTGCTTCCACCCGCGACGAGGCCTGACTCCCTGGCTGAGTCTGGAATGCAACCCCGAGATCTGTGTCGCCCCTAGCGAGGAACATTGGCTTCTGGACACAAGCCTAGATGAGGTCTATTTGCCCTGCAGTCACTCGAGAGCAATCCCCAGCTTTCTTTCGCAACTCCAATGGAACATTATAATTCCCTGGGCCAACACACGAGGCATCCTGAATTCCCCGTCTAACTCGAGAATCCCGCCGCAACTCGAGAAAAATCACGTGGTTCCCCCGTCATCGCAAGATGAAGCCCTTTCCCGCTACAGCGTCTCAGGAGAAGTCGCACGTTAAGAATTGGAGGTCCAAACGGCACTTGGCACCCTTGATGCGACCCACAAAGTTCCCCGACATACCGGTCTCCTTCGAGAGGAACACTGAGGTTTTCCGGCACCACTTCCTCTGAGGCCCTTCTACCCTCCTGATCTCGACAGGAGGGTCGACTCCCCTGCTTTGTCTGGAAGGGGTTGCCGACCTTCCGGTCGCTCCTCAGGATGAGGCCGGTCTCACGACGAAATTCCAGACGTGGCCTCGTGGGTGGTTCCACATTCCGAAGGACCCCGATTTCCCGGTCCCCTCTTGATATGAACCCGATGCCCAGACACCTCTTTGAACTCCACCCTGTGAATGAAGTCAACACGAAGGGGCAGTGACTCGCCCGTGCATCGTCCGGAAAAACCCCGAGGTTCCAAATACAGCTCGACAAGAGGCCTCTCACCCCGTGAACACCTCGAGAGGCAAGCGGAGTTCCATGCCTCAACCCAAGATGAGGCCTGACTCTCCTGTCCCAACTCCGCAACGACCCTGCGTTCGGAGTCTGAAATCAGAGGAACCCTGAGGTTCCTGCCTCAACTGGAGATGAGGCCCTCTTCCAATGCACCGAACCCAGTGGAGTCCCAAAAGGCCCCTCCTAACCCCACAGTATCCCTGACTTCTTAGAGGCACCCTGAGAAGCTCCCTGCCGTCTGCGGCACAAGTCCAGGGACCCCAGGCTTTCTTGCCTCAACCCGAGAAAGACCTCTAGAGTCCTTCTTCAACACGTCTTGAGGCCCTATTCCCCTACCGTGACTCGAGAGCAATGACGCGCTCCCCCTCGCCACTCGCATGGGAAACATGACTTCCCTGGCGCCACACGAGTGGCTCCCTGAGCTCGCCGTCGTACCTCGTGAGAAAACCCACACTGGCGCCGCATCTCGAGAAAAATCACCAGACGACCCCGTCATCGCGAGATGAGGGCTTTCGTTTCCTGCATGGCCTGAAGAGCCATCCCGAGTCTTCTCCGCAAACTCCACAGGAGGCTTGACTCCCTTCAGGACACTCAGGGGCTCCAAAATAGAGCCGTCGCGACTCGGTAGGAGAGCGCAGTTCTTGCTTCCATTGGAGATGAGGCCTGACTCCCCGGGTGAGTCTGGAATGCAACCCCGAGATTCCTGTCGCCCCTGGAGAGGAACATTGGCTTCTGCACACAAGCCTAGATGAGGTCTATTTGCCCTGCAGTCACTCGAGAGCAATCCCCAGCTTTCCTTCGCAACTCCAATGGAAGATTGCACTTCCCTGGGCCAACACAAGAGGCATCCTGAATCCCCCGTCGTAACTCGAGAATCCCGCCGCACCTCGAGAAAAACCACGTGGTTCCCCCGTCATCGCAAGATGAAGCCCTTTCCCGCTACAGCATCTCAGGAGAAGTCCCACGTTAAGAATTGGAGGTCCAAACGGGAATTTGCACCCTTGATGCTACCCACAAAGTTCCCCAACATACCGGTCTCCCTCGAGAGGAACACCGAGGTTTTCCGGCACCACTTCCTCTGAGGCCCTTCTACCCCTCCTGATCTCGACAGGAGGGTCGACTCCCCTGCTTTGTCTGGAAGGGGTTCCCGACCTTCCAGTCGCACCTCAGGATGAGGCCGGTCTCACGACGAAATTCCAGACGTGGCCTCGTGGGTGGTTCCACATTCCGAAGGACCCCGATTTCCCGGTCCCCTCTTGATAAGAACCCGATGCCCGGACACCTTTTCGAACTCCACCCTGTGAATGAAGTCAACACGAAGGGGCAGTGACTACCCCGTGCATCGTCCGGGAAAACCCCCAGGTTCCAAATACAGCTCGACAAGTGGCCTCGTACCTCGTGAACACCTCGAGAGGCAAGCTGAGTTCAATGCCTCATCCCAAGACGAGGCCTGACTCTCCCGTCACAACTCTGCAAGGACCCTGCGATCCGAGTTTGAAATGGATAGGAACCCTGAGGTTCCTGCCTCAACTGGAAATGTGGCCCTCTTCCAATGCACCAAACCCAGTGGAGTCCCGAGAGGCCCCTCCCAGCTCCACAGTTTCCCTGACTTCTCAGAGGCACCATGAGAGCTCCCTGAGGTCACCTGCACAAGTCGAGGGAACCGAGGGTTTCCTGCCTCAACCCGTGAAAGACCTCGAGAGTCCTTCTTCAACACGTCTCGAGGCCTGATTCCCCTACCATGACTCGAGAGCAATGACGCGCTCCCCCTCGCCACTCGCATGGAGACCCGACTTCCCGGGTGCCCCAAGAGAGGCTCACTGAGCTTGGCGTCGTACCTCGTGAGAAACCCCACACTGGGGCCTCAGCTCGAGAAAAACCCCGAGACACCCCGTCATCCCGAAATGAGGGCCTTCGTTTCCCCCATGGCCTAGAGCGCAATCCCTATTCCTCTCTCCAAACTCCACAGGAGGAGTGGTTCCCTTAGGCCACTCTGTGGGCTCCAACAAATACCCGTCTCTAGTACAGAGGAGAATGGAGGTCTTTGCTTCCACCCGCGACGAGGCCTGACTCCCTGGCTGAGTCTGGAATGCAACCCCGAGATCTGTGTCGCCCCTAGCGAGGAACATTGGCTTCTGGACACAAGCCTAGATGAGGTCTATTTGCCCTGCAGTCACTCGAGAGCAATCCCCAGCTTTCTTTCGCAACTCCAATGGAACATTATAATTCCCTGGGCCAACACACGAGGCATCCTGAATTCCCCGTCTAACTCGAGAATCCCGCCGCAACTCGAGAAAAATCACGTGGTTCCCCCGTCATCGCAAGATGAAGCCCTTTCCCGCTACAGCGTCTCAGGAGAAGTCGCACGTTAAGAATTGGAGGTCCAAACGGCACTTGGCACCCTGGATGCGACCCACAAAGTTCCCCGACATACCGGTCTCCTTCGAGAGGAACACTGAGGTTTTCCGGCACCACTTCCTCTGAGGCCCTTCTACCCTCCTGATCTCGACAGGAGGGTCGACTCCCCTGCTTTGTCTGGAAGGGGTTGCCGACCTTCCGGTCGCTCCTCAGGATGAGGCCGGTCTCACGACGAAATTCCAGACGTGGCCTCGTGGGTGGTTCCACATTCCGAAGGACCCCGATTTCCCGGTCCCCTCTTGATATGAACCCGATGCCCAGACACCTCTTTGAACTCCACCCTGTGAATGAAGTCAACACGAAGGGGCAGTGACTCGCCCGTGCATCGTCCGGAAAAACCCCGAGGTTCCAAATACAGCTCGACAAGAGGCCTCTCACCCCGTGAACACCTCGAGAGGCCAGCGGAGTTCCATGCCTCAACCCAAGATGAGGCCTGACTCTCCTGTCCCAACTCCGCAACGACCCTGCGTTCGGAGTCTGAAATCAGAGGAACCCTGAGGTTCCTGCCTCAACTGGAGATGAGGCCCTCTTCCAATGCACCGAACCCAGTGGAGTCCCAAAAGGCCCCTCCTAACCCCACAGTATCCCTGACTTCTTAGAGGCACCCTGAGAAGCTCCCTGCCGTCTGCGGCACAAGTCCAGGGACCCCAGGCTTTCTTGCCTCAACCCGAGAAAGACCTCTAGAGTCCTTCTTCAACACGTCTTGAGGCCCTATTCCCCTACCGTGACTCGAGAGCAATGACGCGCTCCCCCTCGCCACTCGCATGGGAAACATGACTTCCCTGGCGCCACACGAGTGGCTCCCTGAGCTCGCCGTCGTACCTCGTGAGAAAACCCACACTGGCGCCGCATCTCGAGAAAAATCACCAGACGACCCCGTCATCGCGAGATGAGGGCTTTCGTTTCCTGCATGGCCTGAAGAGCCATCCCGAGTCTTCTCCGCAAACTCCACAGGAGGCTTGACTCCCTTCAGGACACTCAGGGGCTCCAAAATAGAGCCGTCGCGACTCGGTAGGAGAGCGCAGTTCTTGCTTCCATTGGAGATGAGGCCTGACTCCCCGGGTGAGTCTGGAATGCAACCCCGAGATTCCTGTCGCCCCTGGAGAGGAACATTGGCTTCTGCACACAAGCCTAGATGAGGTCTATTTGCCCTGCAGTCACTCGAGAGCAATCCCCAGCTTTCCTTCGCAACTCCAATGGAAGATTGCACTTCCCTGGGCCAACACAAGAGGCATCCTGAATCCCCCGTCGTAACTCGAGAATCCCGCCGCACCTCGAGAAAAACCACGTGGTTCCCCCGTCATCGCAAGATGAAGCCCTTTCCCGCTACAGCATCTCAGGAGAAGTCCCACGTTAAGAATTGGAGGTCCAAACGGGAATTTGCACCCTTGATGCTACCCACAAAGTTCCCCAACATACCGGTCTCCCTCGAGAGGAACACCGAGGTTTTCCGGCACCACTTCCTCTGAGGCCCTTCTACCCCTCCTGATCTCGACAGGAGGGTCGACTCCCCTGCTTTGTCTGGAAGGGGTTCCCGACCTTCCAGTCGCACCTCAGGATGAGGCCGGTCTCACGACGAAATTCCAGACGTGGCCTCGTGGGTGGTTCCACATTCCGAAGGACCCCGATTTCCCGGTCCCCTCTTGATAAGAACCCGATGCCCGGACACCTTTTCGAACTCCACCCTGTGAATGAAGTCAACACGAAGGGGCAGTGACTACCCCGTGCATCGTCCGGGAAAACCCCCAGGTTCCAAATACAGCTCGACAAGTGGCCTCGTACCTCGTGAACACCTCGAGAGGCAAGCTGAGTTCAATGCCTCATCCCAAGACGAGGCCTGACTCTCCCGTCACAACTCTGCAAGGACCCTGCGATCCGAGTTTGAAATGGATAGGAACCCTGAGGTTCCTGCCTCAACTGGAAATGTGGCCCTCTTCCAATGCACCAAACCCAGTGGAGTCCCGAGAGGCCCCTCCCAGCTCCACAGTTTCCCTGACTTCTCAGAGGCACCATGAGAGCTCCCTGAGGTCACCTGCACAAGTCGAGGGAACCGAGGGTTTCCTGCCTCAACCCGTGAAAGACCTCGAGAGTCCTTCTTCAACACGTCTCGAGGCCTGATTCCCCTACCATGACTCGAGAGCAATGACGCGCTCCCCCTCGCCACTCGCATGGAGACCCGACTTCCCGGGTGCCCCAAGAGAGGCTCACTGAGCTTGGCGTCGTACCTCGTGAGAAACCCCACACTGGGGCCTCAGCTCGAGAAAAACCCCGAGACACCCCGTCATCCCGAAATGAGGGCCTTCGTTTCCCCCATGGCCTAGAGCGCAATCCCTATTCCTCTCTCCAAACTCCACAGGAGGAGTGGTTCCCTTAGGCCACTATGTGGGCTCCAACAAATACCCGTCTGTACTACAGAGGAGAATGGAGGTGTTGGTTTCCACCCGCGACGAGGCCTGACTCCCTGGCTGAGTCTGGAATGCAACCCCGAGATCTGTGTCGCCCCTAGCGAGGAACATTGGCTTCTGGACACAAGCCTAGATGAGGTCTATTTGCCCTGCAGTCACTCGAGAGCAATCCCCAGCTTTCTTTCGCAACTCCAATGGAACATTATAATTCCCTGGGCCAACACACGAGGCATCCTGAATTCCCCGTCTAACTCGAGAATCCCGCCGCAACTCGAGAAAAATCACGTGGTTCCCCCGTCATCGCAAGATGAAGCCCTTTCCCGCTACAGCGTCTCAGGAGAAGTCGCACGTTAAGAATTGGAGGTCCAAACGGCACTTGGCACCCTGGATGCGACCCACAAAGTTCCCCGACATACCGGTCTCCTTCGAGAGGAACACTGAGGTTTTCCGGCACCACTTCCTCTGAGGCCCTTCTACCCTCCTGATCTCGACAGGAGGGTCGACTCCCCTGCTTTGTCTGGAAGGGGTTGCCGACCTTCCGGTCGCTCCTCAGGATGAGGCCGGTCTCACGACGAAATTCCAGACGTGGCCTCGTGGGTGGTTCCACATTCCGAAGGACCCCGATTTCCCGGTCCCCTCTTGATATGAACCCGATGCCCAGACACCTCTTTGAACTCCACCCTGTGAATGAAGTCAACACGAAGGGGCAGTGACTCGCCCGTGCATCGTCCGGAAAAACCCCGAGGTTCCAAATACAGCTCGACAAGAGGCCTCTCACCCCGTGAACACCTCGAGAGGCAAGCGGAGTTCCATGCCTCAACCCAAGATGAGGCCTGACTCTCCTGTCCCAACTCCGCAACGACCCTGCGTTCGGAGTCTGAAATCAGAGGAACCCTGAGGTTCCTGCCTCAACTGGAGATGAGGCCCTCTTCCAATGCACCGAACCCAGTGGAGTCCCAAAAGGCCCCTCCTAACCCCACAGTATCCCTGACTTCTTAGAGGCACCCTGAGAAGCTCCCTGCCGTCTGCGGCACAAGTCCAGGGACCCCAGGCTTTCTTGCCTCAACCCGAGAAAGACCTCTAGAGTCCTTCTTCAACACGTCTTGAGGCCCTATTCCCCTACCGTGACTCGAGAGCAATGACGCGCTCCCCCTCGCCACTCGCATGGGAAACATGACTTCCCTGGCGCCACACGAGTGGCTCCCTGAGCTCGCCGTCGTACCTCGTGAGAAAACCCACACTGGCGCCGCATCTCGAGAAAAATCACCAGACGACCCCGTCATCGCGAGATGAGGGCTTTCGTTTCCTGCATGGCCTGAAGAGCCATCCCGAGTCTTCTCCGCAAACTCCACAGGAGGCTTGACTCCCTTCAGGACACTCAGGGGCTCCAAAATAGAGCCGTCGCGACTCGGTAGGAGAGCGCAGTTCTTGCTTCCATTGGAGATGAGGCCTGACTCCCCGGGTGAGTCTGGAATGCAACCCCGAGATTCCTGTCGACCCTGGAGAGGAACATTGGCTTCTGCACACAAGCCTAGATGAGGTCTATTTGCCCTGCAGTCACTCGAGAGCAATCCCCAGCTTTCCTTCGCAACTCCAATGGAAGATTGCACTTCCCTGGGCCAACACAAGAGGCATCCTGAATCCCCCGTCGTAACTCGAGAATCCCGCCGCACCTCGAGAAAAACCACGTGGTTCCCCCGTCATCGCAAGATGAAGCCCTTTCCCGCTACAGCATCTCAGGAGAAGTCCCACGTTAAGAATTGGAGGTCCAAACGGGAATTTGCACCCTTGATGCTACCCACAAAGTTCCCCAACATACCGGTCTCCCTCGAGAGGAACACCGAGGTTTTCCGGCACCACTTCCTCTGAGGCCCTTCTACCCCTCCTGATCTCGACAGGAGGGTCGACTCCCCTGCTTTGTCTGGAAGGGGTTCCCGACCTTCCAGTCGCACCTCAGGATGAGGCCGGTCTCACGACGAAATTCCAGACGTGGCCTCGTGGGTGGTTCCACATTCCGAAGGACCCCGATTTCCCGGGCCCCTCTTGATAAGAACCCGATGCCCGGACACCTTTTCGAACTCCACCCTGTGAATGAAGTCAACACGAAGGGGCAGTGACTCGCCTGGGCATCGTCCGAAAAAACCCCCAGGTTCCAAATACAGCTCGACAAGTGGCCTCTCACCCCGTGAGCACCTAGAGAGGCTAGCAGAGTTCCATGCCTCAACCCAAGACCAAGCCTGACTGTTCTGTCCCATGTCTGCAGGTACCCTGCGTTCGGAGTCTGAAATCAGAGGAACCCTGAGGTTCCTGCCTCACCTGGAGATGAGGCCCTCTTCCAATGCACCAAACCCAGTGGAGTCCCGAGAGACCCCTCCCACCTCCACAGTTTCCATGACTTCTCAGAGGCACCATGAGAAGCTCCCTGAGGTCATCTGCACAAGTCAAGGGAACCGAGGGTTTCCTGCCTCAACCCGAGAAAGACCTCGAGAGTCCTTCTTCAACACGTCTCGAGGCCTGATTCCCCTACCATGACTCGAGAGCAATGACGCGCTCCCCCTCGCCACTCGCATGGAGACCCGACTTCCCGGGTGCCCCAAGAGAGGCTCACTGAGCTTGGCGTCGTACCTCGTGAGAAACCCCACACTGGGGCCTTCGCTCGAGAAAAACCCCGAGACACCCCGTCATCCCGAAATGAGGGCCTTCGTTTCCCCCATGGCCTAGAGCGCAATCCCTATTCCTCTCTCCAAACTCCACAGGAGGAGTGATTCCCTTAGGCCACTATGTGGGCTCCAACAAATACCCGTCTGTACTACAGAGGAGAATGGAGGTGTTGGTTTCCACCCGCGACGAGGCCTGACTCCCTGGCTGAGTCTGGAATGCAACCCCGAGATCTGTGTCGCCCCTAGCGAGGAACATTGGCTTCTGGACACAAGCCTAGATGAGGTCTATTTGCCCTGCAGTCACTCGAGAGCAATCCCCAGCTTTCCTTCGCAACTCGAACCGATGATTGCACTTCCCTGGGCCAACACAAGAGGCATCCTGAATTCCCCGTCTAACTCGAGAATCCCGCCGCAACTCGAGAAAAATCACGTGGTTCCCCCGTCATCGCAAGATGAAGCCCTTTCCCGCTACAGCGTCTCAGGAGAAGTCGCACGTTAAGAATTGGAGGTCCAAACGGCACTTGGCACCCTGGATGCGACCCACAAAGTTCCCCGACATACCGGTCTCCTTCGAGAGGAACACTGAGGTTTTCCGGCACCACTTCCTCTGAGGCCCTTCTACCCTCCTGATCTCGACAGGAGGGTCGACTCCCCTGCTTTGTCTGGAAGGGGTTGCCGACCTTCCGGTCGCTCCTCAGGATGAGGCCGGTCTCACGACGAAATTCCAGACGTGGCCTCGTGGGTGGTTCCACATTCCGAAGGACCCCGATTTCCCGGTCCCCTCTTGATATGAACCCGATGCCCAGACACCTCTTTGAACTCCACCCTGTGAATGAAGTCAACACGAAGGGGCAGTGACTCGCCCGTGCATCGTCCGGAAAAACCCCGAGGTTCCAAATACAGCTCGACAAGAGGCCTCTCACCCCGTGAACACCTCGAGAGGCAAGCGGAGTTCCATGCCTCAACCCAAGATGAGGCCTGACTCTCCTGTCCCAACTCCGCAACGACCCTGCGTTCGGAGTCTGAAATCAGAGGAACCCTGAGGTTCCTGCCTCAACTGGAGATGAGGCCCTCTTCCAATGCACCGAACCCAGTGGAGTCCCAAAAGGCCCCTCCTAACCCCACAGTATCCCTGACTTCTTAGAGGCACCCTGAGAAGCTCCCTGCCGTCTGCGGCACAAGTCCAGGGACCCCAGGCTTTCTTGCCTCAACCCGAGAAAGACCTCTAGAGTCCTTCTTCAACACGTCTTGAGGCCCTATTCCCCTACCGTGACTCGAGAGCAATGACGCGCTCCCCCTCGCCACTCGCATGGGAAACATGACTTCCCTGGCGCCACACGAGTGGCTCCCTGAGCTCGCCGTCGTACCTCGTGAGAAAACCCACACTGGCGCCGCATCTCGAGAAAAATCACCAGACGACCCCGTCATCGCGAGATGAGGGCTTTCGTTTCCTGCATGGCCTGAAGAGCCATCCCGAGTCTTCTCCGCAAACTCCACAGGAGGCTTGACTCCCTTCAGGACACTCAGGGGCTCCAAAATAGAGCCGTCGCGACTCGGTAGGAGAGCGCAGTTCTTGCTTCCATTGGAGATGAGGCCTGACTCCCCGGGTGAGTCTGGAATGCAACCCCGAGATTCCTGTCGCCCCTGGAGAGGAACATTGGCTTCTGCACACAAGCCTAGATGAGGTCTATTTGCCCTGCAGTCACTCGAGAGCAATCCCCAGCTTTCCTTCGCAACTCCAATGGAAGATTGCACTTCCCTGGGCCAACACAAGAGGCATCCTGAATCCCCCGTCGTAACTCGAGAATCCCGCCGCACCTCGAGAAAAACCACGTGGTTCCCCCGTCATCGCAAGATGAAGCCCTTTCCCGCTACAGCATCTCAGGAGAAGTCCCACGTTAAGAATTGGAGGTCCAAACGGGAATTTGCACCCTTGATGCTACCCACAAAGTTCCCCAACATACCGGTCTCCCTCGAGAGGAACACCGAGGTTTTCCGGCACCACTTCCTCTGAGGCCCTTCTACCCCTCCTGATCTCGACAGGAGGGTCGACTCCCCTGCTTTGTCTGGAAGGGGTTCCCGACCTTCCAGTCGCACCTCAGGATGAGGCCGGTCTCACGACGAAATTCCAGACGTGGCCTCGTGGGTGGTTCCACATTCCGAAGGACCCCGATTTCCCGGTCCCCTCTTGATAAGAACCCGATGCCCGGACACCTTTTCGAACTCCACCCTGTGAATGAAGTCAACACGAAGGGGCAGTGACTACCCCGTGCATCGTCCGGGAAAAACCCCCAGGTTCCAAATACAGCTCGACAAGTGGCCTCGTACCTCGTGAACACCTCGAGAGGCAAGCTGAGTTCAATGCCTCATCCCAAGACGAGGCCTGACTCTCCCGTCACAACTCTGCAAGGACCCTGCGATCCGAGTTTGAAATGGATAGGAACCCTGAGGTTCCTGCCTCAACTGGAAATGTGGCCCTCTTCCAATGCACCAAACCCAGTGGAGTCCCGAGAGGCCCCTCCCAGCTCCACAGTTTCCCTGACTTCTCAGAGGCACCATGAGAGCTCCCTGAGGTCACCTGCACAAGTCGAGGGAACCGAGGGTTTCCTGCCTCAACCCGTGAAAGACCTCGAGAGTCCTTCTTCAACACGTCTCGAGGCCTGATTCCCCTACCATGACTCGAGAGCAATGACGCGCTCCCCCTCGCCACTCGCATGGAGACCCGACTTCCCGGGTGCCCCAAGAGAGGCTCACTGAGCTTGGCGTCGTACCTCGTGAGAAACCCCACACTGGGGCCTCAGCTCGAGAAAAACCCCGAGACACCCCGTCATCCCGAAATGAGGGCCTTCGTTTCCCCCATGGCCTAGAGCGCAATCCCTATTCCTCTCTCCAAACTCCACAGGAGGAGTGATTCCCTTAGGCCACTATGTGGGCTCCAACAAATACCCGTCTGTACTACAGAGGAGAATGGAGGTCTTTGCTTCCACCCGCGACGAGGCCTGACTCCCTGGCTGAGTCTGGAATGCAACCCCGAGATCTGTGTCGCCCCTAGCGAGGAACATTGGCTTCTGGACACAAGCCTAGATGAGGTCTATTTGCCCTGCAGTCACTCGAGAGCAATCCCCAGCTTTCTTTCGCAACTCCAATGGAACATTATAATTCCCTGGGCCAACACACGAGGCATCCTGAATTCCCCGTCTAACTCGAGAATCCCGCCGCAACTCGAGAAAAATCACGTGGTTCCCCCGTCATCGCAAGATGAAGCCCTTTCCCGCTACAGCGTCTCAGGAGAAGTCGCACGTTAAGAATTGGAGGTCCAAACGGCACTTGGCACCCTGGATGCGACCCACAAAGTTCCCCGACATACCGGTCTCCTTCGAGAGGAACACTGAGGTTTTCCGGCACCACTTCCTCTGAGGCCCTTCTACCCTCCTGATCTCGACAGGAGGGTCGACTCCCCTGCTTTGTCTGGAAGGGGTTGCCGACCTTCCGGTCGCTCCTCAGGATGAGGCCGGTCTCACGACGAAATTCCAGACGTGGCCTCGTGGGTGGTTCCACATTCCGAAGGACCCCGATTTCCCGGTCCCCTCTTGATATGAACCCGATGCCCAGACACCTCTTTGAACTCCACCCTGTGAATGAAGTCAACACGAAGGGGCAGTGACTCGCCCGTGCATCGTCCGGAAAAACCCCGAGGTTCCAAATACAGCTCGACAAGAGGCCTCTCACCCCGTGAACACCTCGAGAGGCCAGCGGAGTTCCATGCCTCAACCCAAGATGAGGCCTGACTCTCCTGTCCCAACTCGGCAACGACCCTGCGTTCGGAGTCTGAAATCAGAGGAACCCTGAGGTTCCTGCCTCAACTGGAGATGAGGCCCTCTTCCAATGCACCGAACCCAGTGGAGTCCCAAAAGGCCCCTCCTAACCCCACAGTATCCCTGACTTCTTAGAGGCACCCTGAGAAGCTCCCTGCCGTCTGCGGCACAAGTCCAGGGACCCCAGGCTTTCTTGCCTCAACCCGAGAAAGACCTCTAGAGTCCTTCTTCAACACGTCTTGAGGCCCTATTCCCCTACCGTGACTCGAGAGCAATGACGCGCTCCCCCTCGCCACTCGCATGGGAAACATGACTTCCCTGGCGCCACACGAGTGGCTCCCTGAGCTCGCCGTCGTACCTCGTGAGAAAACCCACACTGGCGCCGCATCTCGAGAAAAATCACCAGACGACCCCGTCATCGCGAGATGAGGGCTTTCGTTTCCTGCATGGCCTGAAGAGCCATCCCGAGTCTTCTCCGCAAACTCCACAGGAGGCTTGACTCCCTTCAGGACACTCAGGGGCTCCAAAATAGAGCCGTCGCGACTCGGTAGGAGAGCGCAGTTCTTGCTTCCATTGGAGATGAGGCCTGACTCCCCGGGTGAGTCTGGAATGCAACCCCGAGATTCCTGTCGCCCCTGGAGAGGAACATTGGCTTCTGCACACAAGCCTAGATGAGGTCTATTTGCCCTGCAGTCACTCGAGAGCAATCCCCAGCTTTCCTTCGCAACTCCAATGGAAGATTGCACTTCCCTGGGCCAACACAAGAGGCATCCTGAATCCCCCGTCGTAACTCGAGAATCCCGCCGCACCTCGAGAAAAACCACGTGGTTCCCCCGTCATCGCAAGATGAAGCCCTTTCCCGCTACAGCATCTCAGGAGAAGTCCCACGTTAAGAATTGGAGGTCCAAACGGGAATTTGCACCCTTGATGCTACCCACAAAGTTCCCCAACATACCGGTCTCCCTCGAGAGGAACACCGAGGTTTTCCGGCACCACTTCCTCTGAGGCCCTTCTACCCCTCCTGATCTCGACAGGAGGGTCGACTCCCCTGCTTTGTCTGGAAGGGGTTCCCGACCTTCCAGTCGCACCTCAGGATGAGGCCGGTCTCACGACGAAATTCCAGACGTGGCCTCGTGGGTGGTTCCACATTCCGAAGGACCCCGATTTCCCGGTCCCCTCTTGATAAGAACCCGATGCCCGGACACCTTTTCGAACTCCACCCTGTGAATGAAGTCAACACGAAGGGGCAGTGACTCGCCTGGGCATCGTCCGAAAAACCCCCAGGTTCCAAATACAGCTCGACAAGTGGCCTCTCACCCCGTGAGCACCTAGAGAGGCTAGCAGAGTTCCATGCCTCAACCCAAGACCAAGCCTGACTGTTCTGTCCCATGTCTGCAGGTACCCTGCGTTCGGAGTCTGAAATCAGAGGAACCCTGAGGTTCCTGCCTCACCTGGAGATGAGGCCCTCTTCCAATGCACCAAACCCAGTGGAGTCCCGAGAGACCCCTCCCACCTCCACAGTTTCCATGACTTCTCAGAGGCACCATGAGAAGCTCCCTGAGGTCACCTGCACAAGTCAAGGGAACCGAGGGTTTCCTGCCTCAACCCGAGAAAGACCTCGAGAGTCCTTCTTCAACACGTCTCGAGGCCTGATTCCCCTACCATGACTCGAGAGCAATGACGCGCTCCCCCTCGCCACTCGCATGGAGACCCGACTTCCCGGGTGCCCCAAGAGAGGCTCACTGAGCTTGGCGTCGTACCTCGTGAGAAACCCCACACTGGGGCCTTCGCTCGAGAAAAACCCCGAGACACCCCGTCATCCCGAAATGAGGGCCTTCGTTTCCCCCATGGCCTAGAGCGCAATCCCTATTCCTCTCTCCAAACTCCACAGGAGGAGTGATTCCCTTAGGCCACTATGTGGGCTCCAACAAATACCCGTCTGTACTACAGAGGAGAATGGAGGTGTTGGTTTCCACCCGCGACGAGGCCTGACTCCCTGGCTGAGTCTGGAATGCAACCCCGAGATCTGTGTCGCCCCTAGCGAGGAACATTGGCTTCTGGACACAAGCCTAGATGAGGTCTATTTGCCCTGCAGTCACTCGAGAGCAATCCCCAGCTTTCCTTCGCAACTCGAACCGATGATTGCACTTCCCTGGGCCAACACAAGAGGCATCCTGAATTCCCCGTCTAACTCGAGAGTCCCGCCGCAACTCGAGAACAACCACGTGGTTCCCCCGTCATCGCAAGATGAAGCCCTTTCCCGCTACAGCGTCTCAGGAGAAGTCCCACGTTAAGAATTGGAGGTCAAAACGGTACTTGGCACCCTTGATGCGACCCACAAAGTTCCCCGACATACCGGTCTCCCTGGAGAGGAACACCGAGGTTTTCCGGCACCACTTCCTCTGAGCCCCTTCTACCCTCCTGATCTCGAGAGGCAGGTGGACTCCCCTGCTTTGTCTGGAAGGGGTTCCCGACCTTCCGCTCGCACCTCAGGATGAGGCCGGTCTCACGACGAAATTCCAGACGTGGCCTCGTGGGTGGTTCCACATTCCGAAAGACTCCGATTTCCCGGTCCTCTCTTAATAAGAACCCGACGCCCGGACACCTTTTCGAACTCCACCCTGTGAATGAAGTCAACACGAAGGGGCAGTGACTACCCCGTGCATCGTCCGGGAAAACCCCCAGGTTCCAAATACAGCTCGACAAGTGGCCTCGTACCTCGTGAACACCTCGAGAGGCAAGCTGAGTTCAATGCCTCATCCCAAGACGAGGCCTGACTCTCCCGTCACAACTCTGCAAGGACCCTGCGATCCGAGTTTGAAATGGATAGGAACCCTGAGGTTCCTGCCTCAACTGGAAATGTGGCCCTCTTCCAATGCACCAAACCCAGTGGAGTCCCGAGAGGCCCCTCCCAGCTCCACAGTTTCCCTGACTTCTCAGAGGCACCATGAGAGCTCCCTGAGGTCACCTGCACAAGTCGAGGGAACCGAGGGTTTCCTGCCTCAACCCGTGAAAGACCTCGAGAGTCCTTCTTCAACACGTCTCGAGGCCTGATTCCCCTACCATGACTCGAGAGCAATGACGCGCTCCCCCTCGCCACTCGCATGGAGACCCGACTTCCCGGGTGCCCCAAGAGAGGCTCACTGAGCTTGGCGTCGTACCTCGTGAGAAACCCCACACTGGGGCCTCAGCTCGAGAAAAACCCCGAGACACCCCGTCATCCCGAAATGAGGGCCTTCGTTTCCCCCATGGCCTAGAGCGCAATCCCTATTCCTCTCTCCAAACTCCACAGGAGGAGTGGTTCCCTTAGGCCACTCTGTGGGCTCCAACAAATACCCGTCTCTAGTACAGAGGAGAATGGAGGTCTTTGCTTCCACCCGCGACGAGGCCTGACTCCCTGGCTGAGTCTGGAATGCAACCCCGAGATCTGTGTCGCCCCTAGCGAGGAACATTGGCTTCTGGACACAAGCCTAGATGAGGTCTATTTGCCCTGCAGTCACTCGAGAGCAATCCCCAGCTTTCTTTCGCAACTCCAATGGAACATTATAATTCCCTGGGCCAACACACGAGGCATCCTGAATTCCCCGTCTAACTCGAGAATCCCGCCGCAACTCGAGAAAAATCACGTGGTTCCCCCGTCATCGCAAGATGAAGCCCTTTCCCGCTACAGCGTCTCAGGAGAAGTCGCACGTTAAGAATTGGAGGTCCAAACGGCACTTGGCACCCTGGATGCGACCCACAAAGTTCCCCGACATACCGGTCTCCTTCGAGAGGAACACTGAGGTTTTCCGGCACCACTTCCTCTGAGGCCCTTCTACCCTCCTGATCTCGACAGGAGGGTCGACTCCCCTGCTTTGTCTGGAAGGGGTTGCCGACCTTCCGGTCGCTCCTCAGGATGAGGCCGGTCTCACGACGAAATTCCAGACGTGGCCTCGTGGGTGGTTCCACATTCCGAAGGACCCCGATTTCCCGGTCCCCTCTTGATATGAACCCGATGCCCAGACACCTCTTTGAACTCCACCCTGTGAATGAAGTCAACACGAAGGGGCAGTGACTCGCCCGTGCATCGTCCGGAAAAACCCCGAGGTTCCAAATACAGCTCGACAAGAGGCCTCTCACCCCGTGAACACCTCGAGAGGCCAGCGGAGTTCCATGCCTCAACCCAAGATGAGGCCTGACTCTCCTGTCCCAACTCGGCAACGACCCTGCGTTCGGAGTCTGAAATCAGAGGAACCCTGAGGTTCCTGCCTCAACTGGAGATGAGGCCCTCTTCCAATGCACCGAACCCAGTGGAGTCCCAAAAGGCCCCTCCTAACCCCACAGTATCCCTGACTTCTTAGAGGCACCCTGAGAAGCTCCCTGCCGTCTGCGGCACAAGTCCAGGGACCCCAGGCTTTCTTGCCTCAACCCGAGAAAGACCTCTAGAGTCCTTCTTCAACACGTCTTGAGGCCCTATTCCCCTACCGTGACTCGAGAGCAATGACGCGCTCCCCCTCGCCACTCGCATGGAGACCCGACTTCCCTGGTGCCCCAAGAGAGGCTCACTGAGCTTGGCGTCGTACCTCGTGAGAAACCCCACACTGGGGCCTTCGCTCGAGAAAAACCCCGAGACACCCCGTCATCCCGAAATGAGGGCCTTCGTTTCCCCATGGCCTAGAGCGCAATCCCTATTCCTCTCTCCAAACTCCACAGGAGGAGTGATTCCCTTAGGCCACTATGTGGGCTCCAACAAATACCCGTCTGTACTACAGAGGAGAATGGAGGTGTTGGTTTCCACCCGCGACGAGGCCTGACTCCCTGGCTGAGTCTGGAATGCAACCCCGAGATCTGTGTCGCCCCTAGCGAGGAACATTGGCTTCTGGACACAAGCCTAGATGAGGTCTATTTGCCGTGCAGTCACTCGAGAGCAATCCCCAGCTTTCCTTCGCAACTCGAACCGATGATTGCACTTCCATGGGCCAACACAAGAGGCATCCTGAATCCCCCGTCGTAACTCGAGAATCCCGCCGCACCTCGAGAAAAACCACGTGGTTCCCCCGTCATCGCAAGATGAAGCCCTTTCCCGCTACAGCGTCTCAGGAGAAGTCCCACGTTAAGAATTGGAGGTCCAAACGGGAATTTGCACCCTTGATGCTACCCACAAAGTTCCCCAACATACCGGTCTCCCTCGAGAGGAACACCGAGGTTTTCCGGCACCACTTCCTCTGAGGCCCTTCTACCCTCCTGATCTCGACAGGAGGGTCGACTCCCCTGCTTTGTCTGGAAGGGGTTCCCGACCTTCCGCTCGCACCTCAGGATGAGGCCGGTCTCACGACGAAATTCCAGACGTGGCCTCGTGGGTGGTTCCACATTCCGTAGGACCCCGATTTCCCGGTCCCCTCTTGATAAGAACCCGACGCCCGGACACCTTTTCGAACTCCACCCTGTGAATGAAGTCAACACGAAGGGGCAGTGACTACCCCGTGCATCGTCCGGGAAAACCCCCAGGTTCCAAATACAGCTCGACAAGTGGCCTCGTACCTCGTGAACACCTCGAGAGGCAAGCTGAGTTCAATGCCTCATCCCAAGACGAGGCCTGACTCTCCCGTCACAACTCTGCAAGGACCCTGCGATCCGAGTTTGAAATGGATAGGAACCCTGAGGTTCCTGCCTCAACTGGAAATGTGGCCCTCTTCCAATGCACCAAACCCAGTGGAGTCCCGAGAGGCCCCTCCCAGCTCCACAGTTTCCCTGACTTCTCAGAGGCACCATGAGAGCTCCCTGAGGTCACCTGCACAAGTCGAGGGAACCGAGGGTTTCCTGCCTCAACCCGTGAAAGACCTCGAGAGTCCTTCTTCAACACGTCTCGAGGCCTGATTCCCCTACCATGACTCGAGAGCAATGACGCGCTCCCCCTCGCCACTCGCATGGAGACCCGACTTCCCGGGTGCCCCAAGAGAGGCTCACTGAGCTTGGCGTCGGACCTCGTGAGAAACCCCACACTGGGGCCTCAGCTCGAGAAAAACCCGAGACACCCCGTCATCCCGAAATGAGGGTCTTCGTTTCCCCCATGGCCTAGAGCGCAATCCCTATTCCTCTCTCCAAACTCCACAGGAGGAGTGGTTCCCTTAGGCCACTCTGTGGGCTCCAACAAATACCCGTCTCTAGTACAGAGGAGAATGGAGGTCTTTGCTTCCACCCGCGACGAGGCCTGACTCCCTGGGTGAGTCTGGAATGCAACCCCGAGATCTGTGTCGCCCCTGGAGAGGAACATTGGCTTCTGGACACAAGCCTAGATGAGGTCTATTTGCCCTGCAGTCACTCGAGAGCAATCCCCAGCTTTCTTTCGCAACTCCAATGGAACATTATAATTCCCTGGGCCAACACACGAGGCATCCTGAATTCCGCGTCTAACTCGAGAATCCCGCCGCAACTCGAGAAAAATCACGTGGTTCCCCCGTCATCGCAAGATGAAGCCCTTTCCCGCTACAGCGTCTCAGGAGAAGTCGCACGTTAAGAATTGGAGGTCCAAACGGCACTTGGCACCCTTGATGCGACCCACAAAGTTCCCCGACATACCGGTCTCCTTCGAGAGGAACACTGAGGTTTTCCGGCACCACTTCCTCTGAGGCCCTTCTACCCTCCTGATCTCGACAGGAGGGTCGACTCCCCTGCTTTGTCTGGAAGGGGTTGCCGACCTTCCGGTCGCTCCTCAGGATGAGGCCGGTCTCACGACGAAATTCCAGACGTGGCCTCGTGGGTGGTTCCACATTCCGAAGGACCCCGATTTCCCGGTCCCCTCTTGATATGAACCCGATGCCCAGACACCTCTTTGAACTCCACCCTGTGAATGAAGTCAACACGAAGGGGCAGTGACTCGCCCGTGCATCGTCCGGAAAAACCCCGAGGTTCCAAATACAGCTCGACAAGAGGCCTCTCACCCCGTGAACACCTCGAGAGGCCAGCGGAGTTCCATGCCTCAACCCAAGATGAGGCCTGACTCTCCTGTCCCAACTCCGGCAACGACCCTGCGTTCGGAGTCTGAAATCAGAGGAACCCTGAGGTTCCTGCCTCAACTGGAGATGAGGCCCTCTTCCAATGCACCGAACCCAGTGGAGTCCCAAAAGGCCCCTCCTAACCCCACAGTATCCCTGACTTCTTAGAGGCACCCTGAGAAGCTCCCTGCCGTCTGCGGCACAAGTCCAGGGACCCCAGGCTTTCTTGCCTCAACCCGAGAAAGACCTCTAGAGTCCTTCTTCAACACGTCTTGAGGCCCTATTCCCCTACCGTGACTCGAGAGCAATGACGCGCTCCCCCTCGCCACTCGCATGGGAAACATGACTTCCCTGGCGCCACACGAGTGGCTCCCTGAGCTCGCCGTCGTACCTCGTGAGAAAACCCACACTGGCGCCGCATCTCGAGAAAAATCACCAGACGACCCCGTCATCGCGAGATGAGGGCTTTCGTTTCCTGCATGGCCTGAAGAGCCATCCCGAGTCTTCTCCGCAAACTCCACAGGAGGCTTGACTCCCTTCAGGACACTCAGGGGCTCCAAAATAGAGCCGTCGCGACTCGGTAGGAGAGTGCAGTTCTTGCTTCCATTGGAGATGAGGCCTGACTCCCCGGGTGAGTCTGGAATGCCACCCCGAGATTCCTGTCGCCCCTGGAGAGGAACATTGGCTTCTGCACACAAGCCTAGATGAGGTCTATTTGCCCTGCAGTCACTCGAGAGCAATCCCCAGCTTTCCTTCGCAACTCCAATGGAAGATTGCACTTCCCTGGGCCAACACAAGAGGCATCCTGAATCCCCCGTCGTAACTCGAGAATCCCGCCGCACCTCGAGAAAAACCACGTGGTTCCCCCGTCATCGCAAGATGAAGCCCTTTCCCGCTACAGCATCTCAGGAGAAGTCCCACGTTAAGAATTGGAGGTCCAAACGGGAATTTGCACCCTTGATGCTACCCACAAAGTTCCCCAACATACCGGTCTCCCTCGAGAGGAACACCGAGGTTTTCCGGCACCACTTCCTCTGAGGCCCTTCTACCCCTCCTGATCTCGACAGGAGGGTCGACTCCCCTGCTTTGTCTGGAAGGGGTTCCCGACCTTCCAGTCGCACCTCAGGATGAGGCCGGTCTCACGACGAAATTCCAGACGTGGCCTCGTGGGTGGTTCCACATTCCGAAGGACCCCGATTTCCCGGTCCCCTCTTGATAAGAACCCGATGCCCGGACACCTTTTCGAACTCCACCCTGTGAATGAAGTCAACACGAAGGGGCAGTGACTACCCCGTGCATCGTCCGGGAAAACCCCCAGGTTCCAAATACAGCTCGACAAGTGGCCTCGTACCTCGTGAACACCTCGAGAGGCAAGCTGAGTTCAATGCCTCATCCCAAGACGAGGCCTGACTCTCCCGTCACAACTCTGCAAGGACCCTGCGATCCGAGTTTGAAATGGATAGGAACCCTGAGGTTCCTGCCTCAACTGGAAATGTGGCCCTCTTCCAATGCACCAAACCCAGTGGAGTCCCGAGAGGCCCCTCCCAGCTCCACAGTTTCCCTGACTTCTCAGAGGCACCATGAGAGCTCCCTGAGGTCACCTGCACAAGTCGAGGGAACCGAGGGTTTCCTGCCTCAACCCGTGAAAGACCTCGAGAGTCCTTCTTCAACACGTCTCGAGGCCTGATTCCCCTACCATGACTCGAGAGCAATGACGCGCTCCCCCTCGCCACTCGCATGGAGACCCGACTTCCCGGGTGCCCCAAGAGAGGCTCACTGAGCTTGGCGTCGGACCTCGTGAGAAACCCCACACTGGGGCCTCAGCTCGAGAAAAACCCGAGACACCCCGTCATCCCGAAATGAGGGCCTTCGTTTCCCCCATGGCCTAGAGCGCAATCCCTATTCCTCTCTCCAAACTCCACAGGAGGAGTGGTTCCCTTAGGCCACTCTGTGGGCTCCAACAAATACCCGTCTCTAGTACAGAGGAGAATGGAGGTCTTTGCTTCCACCCGCGACGAGCCCTGACTCCCTGGCTGAGTCTGGAATGCAACCCCGAGATCTGTGTCGCCCCTAGCGAGGAACATTGGCTTCTGGACACAAGCCTAGATGAGGTCTATTTGCCCTGCAGTCACTCGAGAGCAATCCCCAGCTTTCTTTCGCAACTCCAATGGAACATTATAATTCCCTGGGCCAACACACGAGGCATCCTGAATTCCCCGTCTAACTCGAGAATCCCGCCGCAACTCGAGAAAAATCACGTGGTTCCCCCGTCATCGCAAGATGAAGCCCTTTCCCGCTACAGCGTCTCAGGAGAAGTCGCACGTTAAGAATTGGAGGTCCAAACGGCACTTGGCACCCTTGATGCGACCCACAAAGTTCCCCGACATACCGGTCTCCTTCGAGAGGAACACTGAGGTTTTCCGGCACCACTTCCTCTGAGGCCCTTCTACCCTCCTGATCTCGACAGGAGGGTCGACTCCCCTGCTTTGTCTGGAAGGGGTTGCCGACCTTCCGGTCGCTCCTCAGGATGAGGCCGGTCTCACGACGAAATTCCAGACGTGGCCTCGTGGGTGGTTCCACATTCCGAAGGACCCCGATTTCCCGGTCCCCTCTTGATATGAACCCGATGCCCAGACACCTCTTTGAACTCCACCCTGTGAATGAAGTCAACACGAAGGGGCAGTGACTCGCCCGTGCATCGTCCGGAAAAACCCCGAGGTTCCAAATACAGCTCGACAAGAGGCCTCTCACCCCGTGAACACCTCGAGAGGCAAGCGGAGTTCCATGCCTCAACCCAAGATGAGGCCTGACTCTCCTGTCCCAACTCGGCAACGACCCTGCGTTCGGAGTCTGAAATCAGAGGAACCCTGAGGTTCCTGCCTCAACTGGAGATGAGGCCCTCTTCCAATGCACCGAACCCAGTGGAGTCCCAAAAGGCCCCTCCTAACCCCACAGTATCCCTGACTTTTTAGAGGCACCCTGAGAAGCTCCCTGCCGTCTGCGGCACAAGTCCAGGGACCCCAGGCTTTCTTGCCTCAACCCGAGAAAGACCTCTAGAGTCCTTCTTCAACACGTCTTGAGGCCCTATTCCCCTACCGTGACTCGAGAGCAATGACGCGCTCCCCCTCGCCACTCGCATGGGAAACATGACTTCCCTGGCGCCACACGAGTGGCTCCCTGAGCTCGCCGTCGTACCTCGTGAGAAAACCCACACTGGCGCCGCATCTCGAGAAAAATCACCAGACGACCCCGTCATCGCGAAATGAGGGCTTTCGTTTCCTGCATGGCCTGAAGAGCCATCCCGAGTCTTCTCCGCAAACTCCACAGGAGGCTTGACTCCCTTCAGGACACTCAGGGGCTCCAAAATAGAGCCGTCGCGACTCGGTAGGAGAGTGCAGTTCTTGCTTCCATTGGAGATGAGGCCTGACTCCCCGGGTGAGTCTGGAATGCCACCCCGAGATTCCTGTCGCCCCTGGAGAGGAACATTGGCTTCTGCACACAAGCCTAGATGAGGTCTATTTGCCCTGCAGTCACTCGAGAGCAATCCCCAGCTTTCCTTCGCAACTCCAATGGAAGATTGCACTTCCCTGGGCCAACACAAGAGGCATCCTGAATCCCCCGTCGTAACTCGAGAATCCCGCCGCACCTCGAGAAAAACCACGTGGTTCCCCCGTCATCGCAAGATGAAGCCCTTTCCCGCTACAGCATCTCAGGAGAAGTCCCACGTTAAGAATTGGAGGTCCAAACGGGAATTTGCACCCTTGATGCTACCCACAAAGTTCCCCAACATACCGGTCTCCCTCGAGAGGAACACCGAGGTTTTCCGGCACCACTTCCTCTGAGGCCCTTCTACCCCTCCTGATCTCGACAGGAGGGTCGACTCCCCTGCTTTGTCTGGAAGGGGTTCCCGACCTTCCAGTCGCACCTCAGGATGAGGCCGGTCTCACGACGAAATTCCAGACGTGGCCTCGTGGGTGGTTCCACATTCCGAAGGACCCCAATTTCCCGGTCCCCTCTTGATAAGAACCCGATGCCCGGACACCTTTTCGAACTCCACCCTGTGAATGAAGTCAACACGAAGGGGCAGTGACTACCCCGTGCATCGTCCGGGAAAACTTCCAGGTTCCAAATACAGCTCGACAAGTGGCCTCGTACCTCGTGAACACCTCGAGAGGCAAGCTGAGTTCAATGCCTCATCCCAAGACGAGGCCTGACTCTCCCGTCACAACTCTGCAAGGACCCTGCGATCCGAGTTTGAAATGGATAGGAACCCTGAGGTTCCTGCCTCAACTGGAAATGTGGCCCTCTTCCATTGCACCAAACCCAGTGGAGTCCCGAGAGGCCCCTCCCAGCTCCACAGTTTCCCTGACTTCTCAGAGGCACCATGAGAGCTCCCTGAGGTCACCTGCACAAGTCGAGGGAACCGAGGGTTTCCTGCCTCAACCCGAGAAAGACCTCGAGAGTCCTTCTTCAACACGTCTCGAGGCCTGATTCCCCTACCATGACTCGAGAGCAATGACGCGCTCCCCCTCGCCACTCGCATGGAGACCCGACTTCCCTGGTGCCCCAAGAGAGGCTCACTGAGCTTGGCGTCGTACCTCGTGAGAAACCCCACACTGGGGCCTTCGCTCGAGAAAAACCCCGAGACACCCCGTCATCCCGAAATGAGGGCCTTCGTTTCCCCCATGGCCTAGAGCGCAATCCCTATTCCTCTCTCCAAACTCCACAGGAGGAGTGATTCCCTTAGGCCACTATGTGGGCTCCAACAAATACCCGTCTGTACTACAGAGGAGAATGGAGGTGTTGGTTTCCACCCGCGACGAGGCCTGACTCCCTGGCTGAGTCTGGAATGCAACCCCGAGATCTGTGTCGCCCCTAGCGAGGAACATTGGCTTCTGGACACAAGCCTAGATGAGGTCTATTTGCCGTGCAGTCACTCGAGAGCAATCCCCAGCTTTCCTTCGCAACTCGAACCGATGATTGCACTTCCATGGGCCAACACAAGAGGCATCCTGAATTCCCCGTCGTATCTCGAGAGTCCCGCCGCAACTCGAGAAAAACCACGTGGTTCCCCCGTCATCGCAAGATGAAGCCCTTTCCCGCTACAGCGTCTCAGGAGAAGTCCCACGTTAAGAATTGGAGGTCAAAACGGTACTTGGCACCCTTGATGCGACCCACAAATTTCCCCGACATACCGGTCTCCCTGGAGAGGAACACCGAGGTTTTCCGGCACCACTTCCTCTGAGCCCCTTCTACCCTCCTGATCTCGAGAGGCAGGTGGACTCCCCTGCTTTGTCTGGAAGGGGTTCCCGACCTTCCGCTCGCACCTCAGGATGAGGCCGGTCTCACGACGAAATTCCAGACGTGGCCTCGTGGGTGGTTCCACATTCCGAAAGACTCCGATTTCCCGGTCCTCTCTTAATAAGAACCCGACGCCCGGACACCTTTTCGAACTCCACCCTGTGAATGAAGTCAACACGAAGGGGCAGTGACTACCCCGTGCATCGTCCGGGAAAACCCCCAGGTTCCAAATACAGCTCGACAAGTGGCCTCGTACCTCGTGAACACCTCGAGAGGCAAGCTGAGTTCAATGCCTCATCCCAAGACGAGGCCTGACTCTCCCGTCACAACTCTGCAAGGACCCTGCGATCCGAGTTTGAAATGGATAGGAACCCTGAGGTTCCTGCCTCAACTGGAAATGTGGCCCTCTTCCAATGCACCAAACCCAGTGGAGTCCCGAGAGGCCCCTCCCAGCTCCACAGTTTCCCTGACTTCTCAGAGGCACCATGAGAGCTCCCTGAGGTCACCTGCACAAGTCGAGGGAACCGAGGGTTTCCTGCCTCAACCCGTGAAAGACCTCGAGAGTCCTTCTTCAACACGTCTCGAGGACTGATTCCCCTACCATGACTCGAGAGCAATGACGCGCTCCCCCTCGCCACTCGCATGGAGACCCGACTTCCCGGGTGCCCCAAGAGAGGCTCACTGAGCTTGGCGTCGGACCTCGTGAGAAACCCCACACTGGGGCCTCAGCTCGAGAAAAAACCCGAGACACCCCGTCATCCCGAAATGAGGGTCTTCGTTTCCCCCATGGCCTAGAGCGCAATCCCTATTCCTCTCTCCAAACTCCACAGGAGGAGTGGTTCCCTTAGGCCACTCTGTGGGCTCCAACAAATACCCGTCTCTAGTACAGAGGAGAATGGAGGTCTTTGCTTCCACCCGCGACGAGCCCTGACTCCCTGGGTGAGTCTGGAATGCAACCCCGAGATCTGTGTCGCCCCTGGAGAGGAACATTGGCTTCTGGACACAAGCCTAGATGAGGTCTATTTGCCCTGCAGTCACTCGAGAGCAATCCCCAGCTTTCTTTCGCAACTCCAATGGAACATTATAATTCCCTGGGCCAACACACGAGGCATCCTGAATTCCGCGTCTAACTCGAGAATCCCGCCGCAACTCGAGAAAAATCACGTGGTTCCCCCGTCATCGCAAGATGAAGCCCTTTCCTGCTACAGCGTCTCAGGAGAAGTCGCACGTTAAGAATTGGAGGTCCAAACGGCACTTGGCACCCTTGATGCGACCCACAAAGTTCCCCGACATACCGGTCTCCTTCGAGAGGAACACTGAGGTTTTCCGGCACCACTTCCTCTGAGGCCCTTCTACCCTCCTGATCTCGACAGGAGGGTCGACTCCCCTGCTTTGTCTGGAAGGGGTTGCCGACCTTCCGGTCGCTCCTCAGGATGAGGCCGGTCTCACGACGAAATTCCAGACGTGGCCTCGTGGGTGGTTCCACATTCCGAAGGACCCCGATTTCCCGGTCCCCTCTTGATATGAACCCGATGCCCAGACACCTCTTTGAACTCCACCCTGTGAATGAAGTCAACACGAAGGGGCAGTGACTCGCCCGTGCATCGTCCGGAAAAACCCCGAGGTTCCAAATACAGCTCGACAAGAGGCCTCTCACCCCGTGAACACCTCGAGAGGCAAGCGGAGTTCCATGCCTCAACCCAAGATGAGGCCTGACTCTCCTGTCCCAACTCCGCAACGACCCTGCGTTCGGAGTCTGAAATCAGAGGAACCCTGAGGTTCCTGCCTCAACTGGAGATGAGGCCCTCTTCCAATGCACCGAACCCAGTGGAGTCCCAAAAGGCCCCTCCTAACCCCACAGTATCCCTGACTTCTTAGAGGCACCCTGAGAAGCTCCCTGCCGTCTGCGGCACAAGTCCAGGGACCCCAGGCTTTCTTGCCTCAACCCGAGAAAGACCTCTAGAGTCCTTCTTCAACACGTCTTGAGGCCCTATTCCCCTACCGTGACTCGAGAGCAATGACGCGCTCCCCCTCGCCACTCGCATGGGAAACATGACTTCCCTGGCGCCACACGAGTGGCTCCCTGAGCTCGCCGTCGTACCTCGTGAGAAAACCCACACTGGCGCCGCATCTCGAGAAAAATCACCAGACGACCCCGTCATCGCGAGATGAGGGCTTTCGTTTCCTGCATGGCCTGAAGAGCCATCCCGAGTCTTCTCCGCAAACTCCACAGGAGGCTTGACTCCCTTCAGGACACTCAGGGGCTCCAAAATAGAGCCGTCGCGACTCGGTAGGAGAGCGCAGTTCTTGCTTCCATTGGAGATGAGGCCTGACTCCCCGGGTGAGTCTGGAATGCAACCCCGAGATTCCTGTCGCCCCTGGAGAGGAACATTGGCTTCTGCACACAAGCCTAGATGAGGTCTATTTGCCCTGCAGTCACTCGAGAGCAATCCCCAGCTTTCCTTCGCAACTCCAATGGAAGATTGCACTTCCCTGGGCCAACACAAGAGGCATCCTGAATCCCCCGTCGTAACTCGAGAATCCCGCCGCACCTCGAGAAAAACCACGTGGTTCCCCCGTCATCGCAAGATGAAGCCCTTTCCCGCTACAGCATCTCAGGAGAAGTCCCACGTTAAGAATTGGAGGTCCAAACGGGAATTTGCACCCTTGATGCTACCCACAAAGTTCCCCAACATACCGGTCTCCCTCGAGAGGAACACCGAGGTTTTCCGGCACCACTTCCTCTGAGGCCCTTCTACCCCTCCTGATCTCGACAGGAGGGTCGACTCCCCTGCTTGGTCTGGAAGGGGTTCCCGACCTTCCAGTCGCACCTCAGGATGAGGCCGGTCTCACGACGAAATTCCAGACGTGGCCTCGTGGGTGGTTCCACATTCCGAAGGACCCCAATTTCCCGGTCCCCTCTTGATAAGAACCCGATGCCCGGACACCTTTTCGAACTGCACCCTGTGAATGAAGTCAACACGAAGGGGCAGTGACTACCCCGTGCATCGTCCGGGAAAACTTCCAGGTTCCAAATACAGCTCGACAAGTGGCCTCGTACCTCGTGAACACCTCGAGAGGCAAGCTGAGTTCAATGCCTCATCCCAAGACGAGGCCTGACTCTCCCGTCACAACTCTGCAAGGACCCTGCGATCCGAGTTTGAAATGGATAGGAACCCTGAGGTTCCTGCCTCAACTGGAAATGTGGCCCTCTTCCAATGCACCAAACCCAGTGGAGTCCCGAGAGGCCCCTCCCAGCTCCACAGTTTCCCTGACTTCTCAGAGGCACCATGAGAGCTCCCTGAGGTCACCTGCACAAGTCGAGGGAACCGAGGGTTTCCTGCCTCAACCCGTGAAAGACCTCGAGAGTCCTTCTTCAACACGTCTCGAGGCCTGATTCCCCTACCATGACTCGAGAGCAATGACGCGCTCCCCCTCGCCACTCGCATGGAGACCCGACTTCCCGGGTGCCCCAAGAGAGGCTCACTGAGCTTGGCGTCGTACCTCGTGAGAAACCCCACACTGGGGCCTCAGCTCGAGAAAAAACCCGAGACACCCCGTCATCCCGAAATGAGGGCCTTCGTTTCCCCCATGGCCTAGAGCGCAATCCCTATTCCTCTCTCCAAACTCCACAGGAGGAGTGGTTCCCTTAGGCCACTCTGTGGGCTCCAACAAATACCCGTCTCTAGTACAGAGGAGAATGGAGGTCTTTGCTTCCACCCGCGACGAGCCCTGACTCCCTGGCTGAGTCTGGAATGCAACCCCGAGATCTGTGTCGCCCCTAGCGAGGAACATTGGCTTCTGGACACAAGCCTAGATGAGGTCTATTTGCCCTGCAGTCACTCGAGAGCAATCCCCAGCTTTCTTTCGCAACTCCAATGGAACATTATAATTCCCTGGGCCAACACACGAGGCATCCTGAATTCCCCGTCTAACTCGAGAATCCCGCCGCAACTCGAGAAAAATCACGTGGTTCCCCCGTCATCGCAAGATGAAGCCCTTTCCCGCTACAGCGTCTCAGGAGAAGTCGCACGTTAAGAATTGGAGGTCCAAACGGCACTTGGCACCCTTGATGCGACCCACAAAGTTCCCCGACATACCGGTCTCCTTCGAGAGGAACACTGAGGTTTTCCGGCACCACTTCCTCTGAGGCCCTTCTACCCTCCTGATCTCGACAGGAGGGTCGACTCCCCTGCTTTGTCTGGAAGGGGTTGCCGACCTTCCGGTCGCTCCTCAGGATGAGGCCGGTCTCACGACGAAATTCCAGACGTGGCCTCGTGGGTGGTTCCACATTCCGAAGGACCCCGATTTCCCGGTCCCCTCTTGATATGAACCCGATGCCCAGACACCTCTTTGAACTCCACCCTGTGAATGAAGTCAACACGAAGGGGCAGTGACTCGCCCGTGCATCGTCCGGAAAAACCCCGAGGTTCCAAATACAGCTCGACAAGAGGCCTCTCACCCCGTGAACACCTCGAGAGGCAAGCGGAGTTCCATGCCTCAACCCAAGATGAGGCCTGACTCTCCTGTCCCAACTCGGCAACGACCCTGCGTTCGGAGTCTGAAATCAGAGGAACCCTGAGGTTCCTGCCTCAACTGGAGATGAGGCCCTCTTCCAATGCACCGAACCCAGTGGAGTCCCAAAAGGCCCCTCCTAACCCCACAGTATCCCTGACTTTTTAGAGGCACCCTGAGAAGCTCCCTGCCGTCTGCGGCACAAGTCCAGGGACCCCAGGCTTTCTTGCCTCAACCCGAGAAAGACCTCTAGAGTCCTTCTTCAACACGTCTTGAGGCCCTATTCCCCTACCGTGACTCGAGAGCAATGACGCGCTCCCCCTCGCCACTCGCATGGGAAACATGACTTCCCTGGCGCCACACGAGTGGCTCCCTGAGCTCGCCGTCGTACCTCGTGAGAAAACCCACACTGGCGCCGCATCTCGAGAAAAATCACCAGACGACCCCGTCATCGCGAAATGAGGGCTTTCGTTTCCTGCATGGCCTGAAGAGCCATCCCGAGTCTTCTCCGCAAACTCCACAGGAGGCTTGACTCCCTTCAGGACACTCAGGGGCTCCAAAATAGAGCCGTCGCGACTCGGTAGGAGAGTGCAGTTCTTGCTTCCATTGGAGATGAGGCCTGACTCCCCGGGTGAGTCTGGAATGCCACCCCGAGATTCCTGTCGCCCCTGGAGAGGAACATTGGCTTCTGCACACAAGCCTAGATGAGGTCTATTTGCCCTGCAGTCACTCGAGAGCAATCCCCAGCTTTCCTTCGCAACTCCAATGGAAGATTGCACTTCCCTGGGCCAACACAAGAGGCATCCTGAATCCCCCGTCGTAACTCGAGAATCCCGCCGCACCTCGAGAAAAACCACGTGGTTCCCCCGTCATCGCAAGATGAAGCCCTTTCCCGCTACAGCATCTCAGGAGAAGTCCCACGTTAAGAATTGGAGGTCCAAACGGGAATTTGCACCCTTGATGCTACCCACAAAGTTCCCCAACATACCGGTCTCCCTCGAGAGGAACACCGAGGTTTTCCGGCACCACTTCCTCTGAGGCCCTTCTACCCCTCCTGATCTCGACAGGAGGGTCGACTCCCCTGCTTGGTCTGGAAGGGGTTCCCGACCTTCCAGTCGCACCTCAGGATGAGGCCGGTCTCACGACGAAATTCCAGACGTGGCCTCGTGGGTGGTTCCACATTCCGAAGGACCCCAATTTCCCGGTCCCCTCTTGATAAGAACCCGATGCCCGGACACCTTTTCGAACTCCACCCTGTGAATGAAGTCAACACGAAGGGGCAGTGACTACCCCGTGCATCGTCCGGGAAAACTTCCAGGTTCCAAATACAGCTCGACAAGTGGCCTCGTACCTCGTGAACACCTCGAGAGGCAAGCTGAGTTCAATGCCTCATCCCAAGACGAGGCCTGACTCTCCCGTCACAACTCTGCAAGGACCCTGCGATCCGAGTTTGAAATGGATAGGAACCCTGAGGTTCCTGCCTCAACTGGAAATGTGGCCCTCTTCCATTGCACCAAACCCAGTGGAGTCCCGAGAGGCCCCTCCCAGCTCCACAGTTTCCCTGACTTCTCAGAGGCACCATGAGAGCTCCCTGAGGTCACCTGCACAAGTCGAGGGAACCGAGGGTTTCCTGCCTCAACCCGTGAAAGACCTCGAGAGTCCTTCTTCAACACGTCTCGAGGCCTGATTCCCCTACCATGACTCGAGAGCAATGACGCGCTCCCCCTCGCCACTCGCATGGAGACCCGACTTCCCTGGTGCCCCAAGAGAGGCTCACTGAGCTTGGCGTCGTACCTCGTGAGAAACCCCACACTGGGGCCTTCGCTCGAGAAAAACCCCGAGACACCCCGTCATCCCGAAATGAGGGCCTTCGTTTCCCCCATGGCCTAGAGCGCAATCCCTATTCCTCTCTCCAAACTCCACAGGAGGAGTGATTCCCTTAGGCCACTATGTGGGCTCCAACAAATACCCGTCTGTACTACAGAGGAGAATGGAGGTGTTGGTTTCCACCCGCGACGAGGCCTGACTCCCTGGCTGAGTCTGGAATGCAACCCCGAGATCTGTGTCGCCCCTAGCGAGGAACATTGGCTTCTGGACACAAGCCTAGATGAGGTCTATTTGCCGTGCAGTCACTCGAGAGCAATCCCCAGCTTTCCTTCGCAACTCGAAACCGATGATTGCACTTCCATGGGCCAACACAAGAGGCATCCTGAATTCCCCGTCGTATCTCGAGAGTCCCGCCGCAACTCGAGAAAAACCACGTGGTTCCCCCGTCATCGCAAGATGAAGCCCTTTCCCGCTACAGCGTCTCAGGAGAAGTCCCACGTTAAGAATTGGAGGTCAAAACGGTACTTGGCACCCTTGATGCGACCCACAAATTTCCCCGACATACCGGTCTCCCTGGAGAGGAACACCGAGGTTTTCCGGCACCCACTTCCTCTGAGCCCCTTCTACCCTCCTGATCTCGAGAGGCAGGTGGACTCCCCTGCTTTGTCTGGAAGGGTTCCCGACCTTCCGCTCGCACCCTCAGGATGAGGCCGGTCTCACGACGAAATTCCAGACGTGGCCTCGTGGGTGGTTCCACATTCCGAAAGACTCCGATTTCCCGGTCCTCTCTTTAATAAGAACCCGACGCCCGGACACCTTTCGAACTCCCACCCGTGAATGAAGTCAACACGAAGGGGCAGTGACTACCCCCGTGCATCGTCCGGAAAACCCCAGGTTCCAAATACAGCTCGACAAGTGGCCTCGTACCTCGTGAACACCTCGAGAGGCAAGCTGAGTTCATGCCTCATCCCAAGACGAAGGCCTGACTCTCCGTCACAACTCTGCAAGGACCCTGCGATCGAGTTTGAAATGGATAGGAAACCCTGAGGTTCCTGCCTCAACTGGAAATGTGGCCCTCTTCCAATGCACCAAACCCAGTGGAGTCCCGAGAGGCCCCTCCCAGCTCCACAGTTTCCCTGACTTCTCAGAGGCACCATGAGAGCTCCCTGAGGTCACCTGCACAAGTCGAGGGAACCGAGGGTTTCCTGCCTCAACCCGTGAAAGACCTCGAGAGTCCTTCTTCAACACGTCTCGAGGCCTGATTCCCCTACATGACTCGAGAGCAATGACGCGCTCCCCCTCGCCACTCGCATGGAGACCCGACTTCCCGGGTGCCCCAAGAGAGGCTCACTGAGCTTGGCGTCGTACCTCGTGAGAAACCCCACACTGGGGCCTCAGCTCGAGAAAAACCCGAGACACCCCGTCATCCCGAAATGAGGGCCTTCGTTTCCCCCATGGCCTAGAGCGCAATCCCTATTCCTCTCTCCAAACTCCACAGGAGGAGTGGTTCCCTTAGGCCACTCTGTGGGCTCCAACAAATACCCGTCTCTAGTACAGAGGAGAATGGAGGTCTTTGCTTCCACCCGCGACGAGGCCCTGACTCCCTGGCTGAGTCTGGAATGCAACCCCGAGATCTGTGTCGCCCCTGGCGAGGAACATTGGCTTCTGGACACAAGCCTAGATGAGGTCTATTTGCCCTGCAGTCACTCGAGAGCAATCCCCAGCTTTCTTTCGCAACTCCAATGGAACATTATAATTCCCTGGGCCAACACACGAGGCATCCTGAATTCCCGCGTCTAACTCGAGAATCCCGCCGCAACTCGAGAAAAATCACGTGGTTCCCCCGTCATCGCAAGATGAAGCCTTTCCTGCTACAGCGTCTCAGGAGAAGTCGCACGTTAAGAATTGGAGGTCCAAACGGCACTTGGCACCCTTGATGCGACCCACAAAGTTCCCCGACATACCGGTCTCCTTCGAGAGGAACACTGAGGTTTTCCGGCACCACTTCCTCTGAGGCCCTTCTACCCTCCTGATCTCGACAGGAGGTCGACTCCCCTGCTTTGTCTGAAGGGGTTGCCGACCTTTCGCGTCGCTCCTCAGGATGAGGCCGGTCTCACGACGAAATTCCAGACGTGGCTCGTGGGTGGTTCCACATTCGAAGGACCCCGATTTCCGTCCCCTCTTGATATGAACCCGATGCCCAGACACCTCTTTGAACTCCACCCTGTGAATGAAGTCAACACAAGGGGCAGTGACTCGCCGTGCATCGTCCGGAAAAACCCCGAGGTTCCAAATACAGCTCGGACAAGAGGCCTCTCACCCCGTGAACACCTCGGAGGCAAGCGGAGTTCCATGCCTCAACCCAAGATGAGGCCTGACTCTCCTGTCCCAACTCCGCAACGACCCTGCGTTCGGAGTCTGAAATCAGAGGAACCCTGAGGTTCCTGCCTCAACTGGAGATGAGGCCCTCTTCCAATGCACCGAACCCAGTGGAGTCCCAAAAGGCCCCTCCTACCCCACAGTATCCCTGACTTCTTAGAGGCACCCTGAGAAGCTCCCTGCCGTCTGCGGCACAAGTCCAGGGACCCCAGGCTTTCTTGCCTCAACCCGAGAAGACCTCTAGAGTCCTTCTTCAACACGTCTTGAGGCCCTATTCCCCTACGTGACTCGAGAGCAATGACGCGCTCCCCTCGCCACTCGCATGGAAACATGACTTTCCCTGGCGCCACACGAGTGGCTCCCTGAGCTCGCCGTCGTACCTCGTGAGAAAACCCACACTGGCGCCGCATCTCGAGAAAAATCACCAGACGACCCCGTCATCGCGAGATGAGGGCTTCGTTCCTGCATGGCCTGAAGAGCCATCCCGAGTCTTCTCCGCAAACTCCACAGGAGGCTTGACTCCCTTCAGGACACTCAGGGGCTCCAAAATAGAGCCGTCGCGACTCGGTAGGAGAGCGCAGTTCTTGCTTTCCATTGGAGATGAGGCCTGACTCCCGGGTGAGTCTGGAATGCCACCCCGAGATTCCTGTCGCCCCTGGAGAGGAACATTGGCTTCTGCACACAAGCCTAGATGAGGTCTATTTGCCCTGCAGTCACTCGAGAGCAATCCCCAGCTTTCCTTCGCAACTCCAATGGAAGATTGCACTTCCCTGGGCCAACACAAGAGGCATCCTGAATCCCCGTCGTAACTCGAGAATCCCGCCGCACCTCGAGAAAAACCACGTGGTTCCCCCGTCATCGCAAGATGAAGCCCTTTCCCGCTACAGCATCTCAGGAGAAGTCCCACGTTAAGAATTGGAGGTCCAAACGGAATTTGCACCCTTGATGCTACCCACAAAGTTCCCCAACATACCGGTCTCCCTCGAGAGGAACACCGAGGTTTTCCGGCACCACTTCCTCTGAGGCCCTTCTACCCTCCTGATCTCGACAGGAGGGTCGACTCCCCTGCTTTGTCTGGAAGGGGTTCCCGACCTTCCAGTCGCACCTCAGGATGAGGCCGGTCTCACGACGAAATTCCAGACGTGGCCTCGTGGGTGGTTCCACATTCCGAAGGACCCCGATTTCCCGGTCCCCTCTTGATAAGAACCCGATGCCCGGACACCTTTTCGAACTCCACCCTGTGAATGAAGTCAACACGAAGGGGCAGTGACTCCCGTGCATCGTCCGGAAAACCCCCAGGTTCCAAATACAGCTCGACAAGTGGCCTCTACCCGTGAACACCTCGAGAGGCAAGCTGAGTTCCATGCCTCACCCAAGACGAGGCCTGACTCTCCCGTCCAACTCTGCAAGGACCCTGCGTTCGAGTTGAAATGGATAGGAACCCTGAGGTTCCTGCCTCAACTGGAGTGGCCCTCTTCCAATGCACCAAACCCAGTGGAGTCCCGAGAGCCCCTCCCAGCTCCACAGTTTCCCTGACTTCTCAGAGGCACCATGAGAAGTTCCCTGAGGTCACCTGCACAAGTCAAGGGAACCGAGGGTTTCCTGCCTCAACCCGTGAAAGACCTCGAGAGTCCTTCTTCAACACGTCTCGAGGCCTGATTCCCCTACCATGACTCGAGAGCAATGACGCGCTCCCCCTCGCCACTCGCATGGAGACCCGACTTCCCGGGTGCCCCAAGAGAGGCTCACTGAGCTTGGCGTCGGACCTCGTGAGAAACCCCACACTGGGGCCTCAGCTCGAGAAAAAACCCGAGACACCCCGTCATCCCGAAATGAGGGCCTTCGTTTCCCCCATGGCCTAGAGCACAATCCCTATTCCTCTCTCCAAACTCCACAGGAGGAGTGGTTCCCTTAGGCCACTCTGTGGGCTCCAACAAATACCCGTCTCTAGTACAGAGGAGAATGGAGGTCTT
>NW_020191973.1:0-22312 GCF_002263795.3 Bos taurus | reverse complement strand
GAGTTCCACTGTTTATATTGCCTGCTGACTGTTTTGATTTCGCTGGCCTACTCAGCTCTTTGTTTATTGGCCTCCAGAGCACATGATCAGTTGTATGATAGCAAACATGATCAGCGCATGATCAGTCACATGATCAGCGCCATTAAGTCACCGTGATCACTACATGATAGTCATGTGATCAGTCCCATGCTCAGTCACGGTATCAGTGCATGATCAGCCACGTGATCAGGCATGATCTGTCCCATGATTAGTGTATGATCATCCACGTGATCAGTGCATGGCAGTCATGTGATCAGTGCATGATATAGACGTGATCAGTGCATGATCAGTCTCGTGATCAGTGCATGATAGCCACGTGATCAGTGCATGATCAGTCACCTGATGGGTGTATGATCAATTCACGTGACCTGTACAATGGTAGCTACATGATCATTGCATGATCAGCCAAGTGAGTAGTGCATGGATAGCCACGTGATCATGCATGATCAGACACGAGATCATTGCATGATCAGTCACGTGATCAGTGCATGATCAGCCACGTGATCAGTGCATGACCAGGCACGTGATCAGTGTATGTCCAGCCAATGTGAATCAGTGCATCATAGCCACGTCATCAGTGCATGATCAGTCACATGATCATGCATGATCAGTCACGTGATAGGTGTGTGATCATCCACGTGAACAGTGCATGCTCAGTCACGTGATCAGGGCCTGCTGAGCTGCGTGATTACTGTCTGCTCATCCTGCTTGACAATTTTCCAGCTGAGTTGCACGATTCCTGCCTGTCATCTCCTTGACAATTGCCACCTGTGCTGCGTAATTCCTGCCTGCTCATCTACTTGATTATTGCCAGCTGAGCAGCATGATTTCTCAGAGGTGAGTTCCATGATTATAGCCTGCTGACTGATTCCTGCCTACTCAGCTCTATGTTCATTGCCTCCAGAGGCACATGATCAGTGTGTGACACCAAACATGATCAGCACATGATCAGTCACATGATCAATGCATGATAAGCCAGGTGAACAGTGCATGATCAATTATGTGATCAGTGCATGATATCCACGTGATCCAGTGCATGATCAGATCTCGGTGAACAGTGGCATGATAGTCACCTGATCAAGTGTATGATCAATTACGTGATCCAGTGCATGATCACTCACGTGACCAGTACATGGTAGCTACGTGATCATTGCATGGATCAGCCACGTGAGCAGTGCATGATAGCCGCGTGATCACTGCATGATCTGTGACATGATCAGTGTATGTTTATCCACGTGATCAGTGCATGGCAGTCAGGTGATCAGTGCATGATACAGACGTGATCAGTGCAAGATCAGTCTCGTGATCAGTGTATGATCAACCACGTGATCAGTGCACGATAGGCAGGTAATGAGTGCACGATACCCCAGATGATCAGGGCATTATCAGTCACGTGATCAGTGTATGATCAGCCAAGTAATCAGTGCATGATTGCCAACTCATCAGTGCATGTTCAGTCACGTGATCAGTGCATGGTCAGTCACGTGATCAGTGCATGATCAGTTCACGTGATCAGTGCATGATAGCCACGTGATCAGTGCATGATCAGTCACGTGATCAGTGCATGATCAGCCACGTGATCAGTGCATGGTCAGACACGTAAACAGTGTATGATCAGGCCAGGTGATCAGTGCATGATATCCAAGTGATCAGTGCATGATCAGTCACGTGATAAGTGTATGATCAGCCACGTGAACAGTGCATGCTCAGTCACGTGATCAGGGCCTGCTGAGCTGCGTGATTACTGTCTGCTCATCTGCTTGACAATTGCCAGCTGAGCTGCACGATTCCTGCCTGTCATCTGCTTGACAATTGCCCGCTGTGCTGCGTAATTCCTGCCTGCTCAGCTGCTTGATTATTGCCAGCCTGAGCAGCATGATTCCTCACAGCTGAGTTCCATGATTATTGCCTGCTGACTGTTTGATTCGTGCCTACTCAGCTCTTTGTTTATTGCCTCCAGAGGCACATGATCAGTGTAGGATAGCAAACATGATCAGCGCATGATCAGTCACATGATCAGCGCCATTAAGTCACGTGATCACTACATGATAGTCATGTGATCAGTCCATGCTCAGTCACGGTATCAGTGCATGATCAGCCACGTGATCAGTGCATGATCTGTCACATGATTAGTGTATGATCATCCACGTGATCAGTGCATGGGCAGTCATGTGATCAGTGCATGATTAGACATGATCAGTGCATTTTCAGTCTCGTGGTCAGTGCATGATAGCCACGTGATCAGTGCATGATCAGTCACCTGATGGGTGTATGATCATTCACGTGACCTGTACATGGTAGATATATGATCAGTGTATGACCAGCCATGTGATAAGTGCATGATAGCCACGAGATCAGTGCATGATCAGCCACGTGATCAGTGCATGATCAGTCACGTGATCAGTGCATGTTCAGACACATGATCAGTGCATAATCAATTACGTCATCAGTGCATGATCAGTCACGTGACCAGTACATGGTAGCTGCGTGATCAGAGTATGACCAGCCAAGTGATCAGTGCATGATAGCCACGTGATCAGTGCATGATCATCACGTGATCAGTGCATGATCAGTCACGTGATCAGTGCATGATCAGCCACATGATCAGTGCATGATCAATTACGTCATCAGTGCATGATCAGTCACCTGACCAGTACATGGTAGCTGCGTGATCATTGCATGATCAGCCAAGTTAGCAGTGCATGATAGCCACGTGATCAGTGCATGATCAGTCACGTGATCAGTGCATGATTATTCACGTGTTCAGTGCATGATCAGCCACGTGATCAGTGCTTGATCAATTACGTGATCAGTGCATGATCAGTCACGTGACCAGAACATTGTAGCTACGTGATCATTGCATGATCAGCCACGTGATCAGTGCATGATAGCCACGTGATCAGTGCATGATCAGTCATGTGATACGTGTGTGATCGGCCACGTGATCAGTGCATGATATCCACGTGATCAGTGAATGATAGCCACGTGATTAGTGCATGATAGCCACGTGATCAGTGCATGATCAGTCACGTGATATGTGTGTGATCAGCGACGTGATCAGTGCATGATGAGTCAGGTGATCAGTGCAGGATTAATTACGTGATCATGCATGATCTGTCACGTTACCAGTACATGGTTGCTACGTGATCATTGCATGATCAGCCACGTGAGCAGTGCATGATAGCCACGTGATCAGTGCATGATCAGCCACGTGATCAGTGCATGATCAGTCACGTGATCAGTGCATGTTCAGACACATGATCAGTGCATAATCAATTACGTCATCAGTGCATGATCAGTCACGTGACCAGTACATGGTAGCTGCGTGATCAGAGTATGACCAGCCAAGTGATCAGTGCATGATAGCCACGTGATCAGTGCATGATCAGTCACGTGATCAGTGCATGATCAGTCACGTGATCAGTGCATGATCAGCCACATGATCAGTGCATGATCAATTACGTCATCAGTGCATGATCAGTCACCTGACCAGTACATGGTAGCTGCGTGATCATTGCATGATCAGCCAAGTTAGCAGTGCATGATAGCCACGTGATCAGTGCATGATCAGTCACGTGATCAGTGCATGATTATTCACGTGTTCAGTGCATGATCAGCCACGTGATCAGTGCATGATCAATTACGTGATCAGTGCATGATCAGTCACGTGACCAGTACATTGTAGCTACGTGATCATTGCATGATCAGCCACGTGATCAGTGCATGATAGCCACGTGATCAGTGCATGATCAGTCATGTGATACGTGTGTGATCGGCCACGTGATCAGTGCATGATATCCACGTGATCAGTGAATGATAGCCACGTGATTAGTGCATGATAGCCACGTGATCAGTGCATGATCAGTCACGTGATACCTGTGTGATCAGCCACGTGATCAGTGCATGATGAGTCAGGTGATCAGTGCGGGATTAATTACGTGATCATGCATGATCTGTCACGTGACCAGTACATGGTTGCTACGTGATCATTGCATGATCAGCCACGTGAGCAGTGCATTATAGCCACGTGATCAGTGCATGATCAGTCACGTGATCAGTACATGATCAGTCAACTGAACAGTGCATGATCATTTACGTGATCTGAGCATGATCAGTCACGTGACCAGTACATGGTAGCTACGTGAACATTGCATGACCAGTCAGGTGAGAAGTGCATGATAGCCACGTGATGTGTGCATGATCAGTTACGTGAGCAGAGTATGATCAGCCACGTGATCAGTGCATGAGTGCCACGTGATCAGTGCATGATCAGTTACGTGAACAGTGTATGATCAGCCACGTGAGCAGTGCATGGTCAGACACGTGAACAGTGTATGATCAAACACGTGATCAGTGCATGATATCCACTTGATCAGTGCATGATGAGTCTCGTGAACAGTGCATCATCAGTCACGTGATCAGTGCATGATCAGCCACGTGATCAGTGCATGATCAGTCACGTGACCAGTATATGGTAGCTATGTGTTCATTGCATGAACAGCCATGTGATCTGTGCATGATAGCCATGTGATCACTGCATAATAGCCACATGATCAGTGCATGATCAGTCACGTGATCAGTGCATGATCAGTCACGTGATCAGTGTATGATCAGTCACATGATCAGGGCATGATCAGCCACATGACCATGCATGATCAATTACGTGAAGAGTGTATGATCAGCCACGTGAGCAGTGCATGGTCAGACACGTGAACAGTGTATGATCAAACACGTGATCAGTGCATGATATCCACGTGATCAGTGCATGATCAGTCTCGTGAACAGTGCATGATAAGTCACCTGATCAGTGTATGATCAATTACGTGATCAGTGCATGATCAGTCACGTGACCAGTACATGGTAGCTACGTGATAATTGCATGATCAGCCACGTGAGCAGTGCATGATAGCCACGTGATCAGTGCATGATCAGCCACGTGATAAGTGCATAATCAGGCACGTGAACAGTGCATGTGGAGTCATGTAATCAATGCATGATTGCGCCGTAATCAGTGCACGATCAGTCCCACGATGAGTGTATGATCAGCCAAGTGATCAGTGCAAGATAGCTACGTGATCAGTGCATGATCAGTCACATGATCAGTGCATGATAGCCACGTGAGCAGTGCATACAATTACGTGATCAGTGCATGCGCAATCACGTGATCAGTGCAAGAGAGCCACGTGATCAGTGCATGATCATTCACGTGATTGGTGTGTGATCAGCGACGTGAACAGTGCATGCTCAGTCACGTGATCAGGGCATGCTGAGCTGCGTGATTACTGTGTGATCATTGCATGATCAGCCACGTGAGTAGTGCATGATAGCCACATGATCAGTGCATGATCAGTGACCTGATCAGGGCATGATCAGTCATGTAATCCGTGCATGACCAGGCACGTGATCAGTGTACGACCAGCCATGTGATCAGTGCATGATAGCCACCGGATCAGTGCATGATCAGTCACGTGATCAGTGCATGATCAGTCAAGTGATCAGTGCATGATCAGCCACATGATCAGCTCATGATCAATTACGTCATCAGTGCATGATCAGTCACGTGACCAGTACATGGTATCTTCATGATCAGTGTATGACCAGCCAAGTGATCAGTGTATGATAGCCACGTGATCAGTGCATGATCAGTCACGTGATCAGGGCATGATCAGCCACATGATCATTGCATGATCAGTCACGTGACCAGTATATGGTAGCTGCGTGATCATTTCATGATCAGCCACGTTAGCAGTGCATGATAGCCACGTGATCGGTGCTTGATCAGCCACGTGATCAGTGCATGATCAATTACGTGATCAGTGAGAGATCAGTCACGTGACCAGTGCATGGTAGCTACGTGATCATTGCATGATCAGCCACGTGATCAGTGCATGATAGCCACGTGATCAGTGCATGATAGCCACTTGATCAGTGCATGATCAGTCACGTGATACGTGTGTGATCAGCCACGTGACCCGTGCATGATATCCACGTGATCAGTGAATGATAGCCACGTGATCAGTGCATGATAACCACGTGATCAGTGCATGATAAGTCACGTGATATGTGTGTGATCAGCCACGTGATCAGTGCATGGTCAGACACGTGAACAGTGTATGATCAGCCACGTGATCAGTGCATGATATCCATGTGATCAGTGCATGATCAATCACGTGATCAGTGTATGATCAGCCACGTGAACAGTGCATGATAGCCGCGTGATCACTGCATGATCTGTGACATGATCAGTGTATGTTTATCCACGTGATCAG
Organism: Bos taurus; assembly: GCF_002263795.3. Taxonomy (NCBI): domain Eukaryota; kingdom Metazoa; phylum Chordata; class Mammalia; order Artiodactyla; family Bovidae; genus Bos; species Bos taurus. Next base: position 16,004 of record NW_020191973.1, on the reverse strand, counting down.
TGCATGGGCAGTCAGGTGATCAGTGCATGATACAGACGTGATCAGTGCAAGATCAGTCTCGTGATCAGTGTATGATCAACCACGTGATCAGTGCACGATAGGCAGGTAATGAGTGCACGATACCCAGATGATCAGGGCATTATCAGTCACGTGATCAGTGTATGATCAGCCAAGTAATCAGTGCATGATTGCCAACTCATCAGTGCATGTTCAGTCACGTGATCAGTGCATGGTCAGTCACGTGATCAGTGCATGATCAGTCACGTGATCAGTGCATGATAGCCACGTGATCAGTGCATGATCAGTCACGTGATCAGTGCATGATCAGCCACGTGATCAGTGCATGGTCAGACACGTAAACAGTGTATGATCAGCCAGGTGATCAGTGCATGATATCCAAGTGATCAGTGCATGATCAGTCACGTGATAAGTGTATGATCAGCCACGTGAACAGTGCATGCTCAGTCACGTGATCAGGGCCTGCTGAGCTGCGTGATTACTGTCTGCTCATCTGCTTGACAATTGCCAGCTGAGCTGCACGATTCCTGCCTGTCATCTGCTTGACAATTGCCCGCTGTGCTGCGTAATTCCTGCCTGCTCAGCTGCTTGATTATTGCCAGCTGAGCAGCATGATTCCTCACAGCTGAGTTCCATGATTATTGCCTGCTGACTGTTTGATTCGTGCCTACTCAGCTCTTTGTTTATTGCCTCCAGAGGCACATGATCAGTGTAGGATAGCAAACATGATCAGCGCATGATCAGTCACATGATCAGCGCCATTAAGTCACGTGATCACTACATGATAGTCATGTGATCAGTCCATGCTCAGTCACGGTATCAGTGCATGATCAGCCACGTGATCAGTGCATGATCTGTCACATGATTAGTGTATGATCATCCACGTGATCAGTGCATGGGCAGTCATGTGATCAGTGCATGATTAGACATGATCAGTGCATTTTCAGTCTCGTGGTCAGTGCATGATAGCCACGTGATCAGTGCATGATCAGTCACCTGATGGGTGTATGATCATTCACGTGACCTGTACATGGTAGATATATGATCAGTGTATGACCAGCCATGTGATAAGTGCATGATAGCCACGAGATCAGTGCATGATCAGCCACGTGATCAGTGCATGATCAGTCACGTGATCAGTGCATGTTCAGACACATGATCAGTGCATAATCAATTACGTCATCAGTGCATGATCAGTCACGTGACCAGTACATGGTAGCTGCGTGATCAGAGTATGACCAGCCAAGTGATCAGTGCATGATAGCCACGTGATCAGTGCATGATCATCACGTGATCAGTGCATGATCAGTCACGTGATCAGTGCATGATCAGCCACATGATCAGTGCATGATCAATTACGTCATCAGTGCATGATCAGTCACCTGACCAGTACATGGTAGCTGCGTGATCATTGCATGATCAGCCAAGTTAGCAGTGCATGATAGCCACGTGATCAGTGCATGATCAGTCACGTGATCAGTGCATGATTATTCACGTGTTCAGTGCATGATCAGCCACGTGATCAGTGCTTGATCAATTACGTGATCAGTGCATGATCAGTCACGTGACCAGAACATTGTAGCTACGTGATCATTGCATGATCAGCCACGTGATCAGTGCATGATAGCCACGTGATCAGTGCATGATCAGTCATGTGATACGTGTGTGATCGGCCACGTGATCAGTGCATGATATCCACGTGATCAGTGAATGATAGCCACGTGATTAGTGCATGATAGCCACGTGATCAGTGCATGATCAGTCACGTGATATGTGTGTGATCAGCGACGTGATCAGTGCATGATGAGTCAGGTGATCAGTGCAGGATTAATTACGTGATCATGCATGATCTGTCACGTTACCAGTACATGGTTGCTACGTGATCATTGCATGATCAGCCACGTGAGCAGTGCATGATAGCCACGTGATCAGTGCATGATCAGCCACGTGATCAGTGCATGATCAGTCACGTGATCAGTGCATGTTCAGACACATGATCAGTGCATAATCAATTACGTCATCAGTGCATGATCAGTCACGTGACCAGTACATGGTAGCTGCGTGATCAGAGTATGACCAGCCAAGTGATCAGTGCATGATAGCCACGTGATCAGTGCATGATCAGTCACGTGATCAGTGCATGATCAGTCACGTGATCAGTGCATGATCAGCCACATGATCAGTGCATGATCAATTACGTCATCAGTGCATGATCAGTCACCTGACCAGTACATGGTAGCTGCGTGATCATTGCATGATCAGCCAAGTTAGCAGTGCATGATAGCCACGTGATCAGTGCATGATCAGTCACGTGATCAGTGCATGATTATTCACGTGTTCAGTGCATGATCAGCCACGTGATCAGTGCATGATCAATTACGTGATCAGTGCATGATCAGTCACGTGACCAGTACATTGTAGCTACGTGATCATTGCATGATCAGCCACGTGATCAGTGCATGATAGCCACGTGATCAGTGCATGATCAGTCATGTGATACGTGTGTGATCGGCCACGTGATCAGTGCATGATATCCACGTGATCAGTGAATGATAGCCACGTGATTAGTGCATGATAGCCACGTGATCAGTGCATGATCAGTCACGTGATACCTGTGTGATCAGCCACGTGATCAGTGCATGATGAGTCAGGTGATCAGTGCGGGATTAATTACGTGATCATGCATGATCTGTCACGTGACCAGTACATGGTTGCTACGTGATCATTGCATGATCAGCCACGTGAGCAGTGCATTATAGCCACGTGATCAGTGCATGATCAGTCACGTGATCAGTACATGATCAGTCAACTGAACAGTGCATGATCATTTACGTGATCTGAGCATGATCAGTCACGTGACCAGTACATGGTAGCTACGTGAACATTGCATGACCAGTCAGGTGAGAAGTGCATGATAGCCACGTGATGTGTGCATGATCAGTTACGTGAGCAGAGTATGATCAGCCACGTGATCAGTGCATGAGTGCCACGTGATCAGTGCATGATCAGTTACGTGAACAGTGTATGATCAGCCACGTGAGCAGTGCATGGTCAGACACGTGAACAGTGTATGATCAAACACGTGATCAGTGCATGATATCCACTTGATCAGTGCATGATGAGTCTCGTGAACAGTGCATCATCAGTCACGTGATCAGTGCATGATCAGCCACGTGATCAGTGCATGATCAGTCACGTGACCAGTATATGGTAGCTATGTGTTCATTGCATGAACAGCCATGTGATCTGTGCATGATAGCCATGTGATCACTGCATAATAGCCACATGATCAGTGCATGATCAGTCACGTGATCAGTGCATGATCAGTCACGTGATCAGTGTATGATCAGTCACATGATCAGGGCATGATCAGCCACATGACCATGCATGATCAATTACGTGAAGAGTGTATGATCAGCCACGTGAGCAGTGCATGGTCAGACACGTGAACAGTGTATGATCAAACACGTGATCAGTGCATGATATCCACGTGATCAGTGCATGATCAGTCTCGTGAACAGTGCATGATAAGTCACCTGATCAGTGTATGATCAATTACGTGATCAGTGCATGATCAGTCACGTGACCAGTACATGGTAGCTACGTGATAATTGCATGATCAGCCACGTGAGCAGTGCATGATAGCCACGTGATCAGTGCATGATCAGCCACGTGATAAGTGCATAATCAGGCACGTGAACAGTGCATGTGGAGTCATGTAATCAATGCATGATTGCGCCGTAATCAGTGCACGATCAGTCCCACGATGAGTGTATGATCAGCCAAGTGATCAGTGCAAGATAGCTACGTGATCAGTGCATGATCAGTCACATGATCAGTGCATGATAGCCACGTGAGCAGTGCATACAATTACGTGATCAGTGCATGCGCAATCACGTGATCAGTGCAAGAGAGCCACGTGATCAGTGCATGATCATTCACGTGATTGGTGTGTGATCAGCGACGTGAACAGTGCATGCTCAGTCACGTGATCAGGGCATGCTGAGCTGCGTGATTACTGTGTGATCATTGCATGATCAGCCACGTGAGTAGTGCATGATAGCCACATGATCAGTGCATGATCAGTGACCTGATCAGGGCATGATCAGTCATGTAATCCGTGCATGACCAGGCACGTGATCAGTGTACGACCAGCCATGTGATCAGTGCATGATAGCCACCTGATCAGTGCATGATCAGTCACGTGATCAGTGCATGATCAGTCAAGTGATCAGTGCATGATCAGCCACATGATCAGCTCATGATCAATTACGTCATCAGTGCATGATCAGTCACGTGACCAGTACATGGTATCTTCATGATCAGTGTATGACCAGCCAAGTGATCAGTGTATGATAGCCACGTGATCAGTGCATGATCAGTCACGTGATCAGGGCATGATCAGCCACATGATCATTGCATGATCAGTCACGTGACCAGTATATGGTAGCTGCGTGATCATTTCATGATCAGCCACGTTAGCAGTGCATGATAGCCACGTGATCGGTGCTTGATCAGCCACGTGATCAGTGCATGATCAATTACGTGATCAGTGAGAGATCAGTCACGTGACCAGTGCATGGTAGCTACGTGATCATTGCATGATCAGCCACGTGATCAGTGCATGATAGCCACGTGATCAGTGCATGATAGCCACTTGATCAGTGCATGATCAGTCACGTGATACGTGTGTGATCAGCCACGTGACCCGTGCATGATATCCACGTGATCAGTGAATGATAGCCACGTGATCAGTGCATGATAACCACGTGATCAGTGCATGATAAGTCACGTGATACGTGTGTGATCAGCCACGTGATCAGTGCATGGTCAGACACGTGAACAGTGTATGATCAGCCACGTGATCAGTGCATGATATCCATGTGATCAGTGCATGATCAATCACGTGATCAGTGTATGATCAGCCACGTGAACAGTGCATGCTCAGTCACGTGATCTGGGCCTGCTGAGCTGCGTGATTAGTGTCTGCTCATCTGCTTGACAATTGCCAGCTGAGCTGCACGATTCCTGCCTGTCATCTGCTTGACAATTGCCAGCTGTGCTGTGTAATTCCTGCCTGCTCAGCTGCTTGATTATTGCCAGCTGAGCAGCATGATTCCTCACAGCTGAGTTCCATGATTATTGCCTGCTGACTGTTTGATTCGTGCCTACTCAGCTCTTTGTTTATTGCCTCCAGAGGCACATGATCAGTGTATGATAGCAAACATGATCAGCGCATGATCAGTCACATGATCAGCGCCATTAAGTCACGTGATCACTACATGATAGTCATGTGATCAGTCCATGCTCAGTCACGGTATCAGTGCATGATCAGCCACGTGATCAGTGCATGATCTGTCCCATGATTAGTGTATGATCATCCACGTGATCAGTGCATGGGCAGTCATGTGATCAGTGCATGATATAGACGTGATCAGTGCATGATCAGTCTCGTGATCAGTGCATGATAGCCACGTGATCAGTGCATGATCAGTCACCTGATGGGTGTATGATCATTCACGTGACCTGTACATGGTAGCTACATGATCATTGCATGATCAGCCAAGTGAGTAGTGCATGATAGCCACGTGATCAGTGCATGATCAGACACGAGATCATTGCATGATCAGTCACGTGATCAGTGCATGATCAGCCACGTGATCAGTGCATGACCAGGCACGTGATCAGTGTATGTCCAGCCAAGTGATCAGTGCATCATAGCCACGTCATCAGTGCATGATCAGTCACATGATCAGTGCATGATCAGTCACGTGATAGGTGTGTGATCATCCACGTGAACAGTGCATGCTCAGTCACGTGATCAGGGCCTGCTGAGCTGCGTGATTACTGTCTGCTCATCTGCTTGACAATTTCCAGCTGAGCTGCACGATTCCTGCCTGTCATCTCCTTGACAATTGCCACCTGTGCTGCGTAATTCCTGCCTGCTCATCTACTTGATTATTGCCAGCTGAGCAGCATGATTTCTCAGAGGTGAGTTCCATGATTATAGCCTGCTGACTGATTCCTGCCTACTCAGCTCTATGTTCATTGCCTCCAGAGGCACATGATCAGTGTGTGACACCAAACATGATCAGCACATGATCAGTCACATGATCAATGCATGATAAGCCAGGTGAACAGTGCATGATCAATTATGTGATCAGTGCATGATATCCACGTGATCAGTGCATGATCAGTCTCGTGAACAGTGCATGATAAGTCACCTGATCAGTGTATGATCAATTACGTGATCAGTGCATGATCAGCCACGTGAGCAGTGCATGATCAATTACGTGATCAGTGCATGATATCCACGTGATCAGTGCATGATCAGTCTCGTGAACAGTGCATGATAAGTCACCTGATCAGTGTATGATCAATTACGTGTTCAGTGCATGATCAGCCACGTGAGCAGTGCATGATAGCCGCGTGATCACTGCATGATCTGTGACATGATCAGTGTATGTTTATCCACGTGATCAGTGCATGGGCAGTCAGGTGATCAGTGCATGATACAGACGTGATCAGTGCAAGATCAGTCTCGTGATCAGTGTATGATCAACCACGTGATCAGTGCACGATAGGCAGGTAATGAGTGCAGGATAGCCAGATGATCAGGGCATTATCAGTCACGTGATCAGTGTATGATCAGCCAAGTAATCAGTGCATGATTGCCAACTCCTCAGTGCATGATCAGTCACGTGATCAGTGCATGGTCAGTCACGTGATCAGTGCATGATCAGTCACGTGATCAGTGCATGATAGCCACGTGATCAGTGCATGATCAGTCACGTGATCAGTGCATGATCAGCCACGTGATCAGTGCATGGTCAGACACGTAAACAGTGTATGATCAGCCACGTGATCAGTGCATGATATCCAAGTGATCAGTGCATGATCAATCACGTGATAAGTGTATGATCAGCCACGTGAACAGTGCATGCTCAGTCACGTGATCAGGGCCTGCTGAGCTGCGTGATTACTGTCTGCTCATCTGCTTGACAATTGCCAGCTGAGCTGCACGATTCCTGCCTGACATCTGCTTGACAATTGCCCGCTGTGCTGCGTAATTCCTGCCTGCTCAGCTGCTTGATTATTGCCAGCTGAGCAGCATGATTCCTCACAGCTGAGTTCCATGATTATTGCCTGCTGACTGTTTGATTCGTGCCTACTCAGCTCTTTGTTTATTGCCTCCAGAGGCACATGATCAGTGTAGGATAGCAAACATGATCAGCGCATGATCAGTCACATGATCAGCGCCATTAAGTCACGTGATCACTACATGATAGTCATGTGATCAGTCCATGCTCAGTCACAGTATCAGTGCATGATCAGCCACGTGATCAGTGCATGATCTGTCACATGATTAGTGTATGATCATCCACGTGATCAGTGCATGGGCAGTCATGTGATCAGTACATGATTAGACGTGATCAGTGCATTTTCAGTCTCGTGGTCAGTGCATGATAGCCACGTGATCAGTGCATGATCAGTCACCTGATGGGTGTATTATCATTCACGTGACCGGTTCATGGTAGATATATGATCAGTGTATGACCAGCCATGTGATAAGTGCATGATAGCCACGTGATCAGTGCATGATCAGCCACGTGATCAGTGCATGATCAGTCACGTGATCAGTGCATGATCAGACACATGATCAGTGCATAATCAATTACGTCATCAGTGCATGATCAGTCACGTGACCAGTACATGGTAGCTGCGTGATCAGAGTATGACCATCCAAGTGATCAGTGCATGATAGCCACGTGATCAGTGCATGATCAGTCACGTGATCAGTGCATGATCAGTCACGTGATCAGTGCATGATCAGCCACATGATCAGTGCATGATCAATTACGTCATCAGTGCATGATCAGTCACGTGACCAGTACATGGTAGCTGCGTGATCATTGCATGATCAGCCAAGTTAGCAGTGCATGATAGCCACGTGATCAGTGCATGATCAGTCACGTGATCAGTGCATGATTATTGACGTGTTCAGTGCATGATCAGCCACGTGATCAGTGCATGATCAATTACGTGATCAGTGCATAATCAGTCACGTGACCAGTACATTGTAGCTACGTGATCATTGCATGATCAGCCACGTGATCAGTGCATGATAGCCACGTGATCAGTGCATGATCAGTCATGTGATACGTGTGTGATCGGCCACGTGATCAGTGCATGATATCCACGTGATCAGTGAATGATAGCCACGTGATTAGTGCATGATAGCCACGTGATCAGTGCATGATCAGTCACGTGATACGTGTGTGATCAGCCACGTGATCAGTGCATGATGAGTCAGGTGATCAGTGCGGGATTAATTACGTGACATGCATGATCTGTCACGTGACCAGTACATGGTTGCTACGTGATCATTGCATGATCAGCCACGTGAGCAGTGCATGATAGCCACGTGATCAGTGCATGATCAGTCACGTGATCAGTACATGATCAGTCAACTGAACAGTGCATGATCATTTACGTGATCTGAGCCTGATCAGTCATGTGACCAGTACATGGTAGCTACGTGAACATTGCATGACCAGTCAGGTGAGAAGTGCATGATAGCCACGTGATGTGTGCATGATCAGTTACGTGAGCAGAGTATGATCAGCCACGTGATCAGTGCATGAGTGCCACGTGATCAGTGCATGATCAGTCACGTGACAGGTGTGCGGTAAGCCACGTGAACAGTGCATGTTCAGCCACGTGATCAGTGCATGATATCCACGTGATCAGTGCATGATCAGTTACGTGAACAGTGTATGATCAGCCACGTGAGCAGTGCAATTTCAGACACGTGAACAGTGTATGATCAAACACGTGATCAGTGCATGATATCCACTTGATCAGTGCATGATGAGTCTCGTGAACAGTGCATCATCAGTCACGTGATCAGTGCATGATCAGCCACGTGATCAGTGCATGATCAGTCACGTGACCAGTATATGGTAGCTATGTGTTCATTGCATGAACAGCCATGTGATCTGTGCATGATAGCCACGTGATCACTGCATAATAGCCACATGATCAGTGCATGATCAGTCACGTGATCAGTGTATGATCAGTCACATGATCAGCCACATGACCAGTGCATGATCAATTACGTGAACAGTGTATGATCAGCCACGTGAGCAGTGCATGATCAGACACGTGAACAGTGTATGATCAAACACGTGATCAGTGCATGATATCCACGTGATCAGTGCATGATGAGTCTCGTGAACAGTGCATGATAAGTCACCTGATCAGTGTATGATCAATTACGTGATCAGTGCATGATCAGTCACGTGACCAGTACATGGTAGCTACGTGATCATTGCATGATCAGCCACGTGAGCAGTGCATGATAGCCACATGATCAGTTCATGATCAGCCACGTGATCAGTGCATAATCAGGCACGAGATCAGTGCATGTGGAGTCATGTAGTCAATGCATGATAGCGCCGTAATCAGTGCACGATCAGTCCCATGATGAGTGTATGATCAGCCAAGTGATCAGTGCAAGATAGCTACGTGATCAGTGCATGATCAGTCACATGATCAGTGCATGATAGCCACGTGAGCAGTGCATACAATTACGTGATCAGTGCATTCGAAATCACGTGATCAGTGCATGAGAGCCACGTGATCAGTGCATGATCATTCACGTGATTGGTGTGTGATCAGCGACGTGAACAGTGCATGCTCAGTCACGTGATCAGGGCATGCTGAGCTGCGTGATTACTGTCTGATCATTGCATGATCAGCCACGTGAGTAGTGCATGATAGCCACGTGAGTAGTGCATGATCAGTGACCTGATCAGGGCATGATCAGTCATGTAATCTGTGCATGACCAGGCACGTGATCAGTGTATGACCAGCCATGTGATCAGTGCATGATAGCCACCTGATCAGTGCATGATCAGTCACGTGATCAGTGCATGATCAGTCAAGTGATCAGTGCATGATCAGCCACATGATCAGTTCATGATCAATTACATCATCAGTGCATGATCAGTCACGTGACCAGTATATGGTAGCTGCATGATCAGTGTATGACCAGCCAAGTGATCAGTGTATGATAGCCACGTGATCAGTGCATGATCAGTCACGTGATCAGGGCATGATCAGCCACATGATCATTGCATGATCAGTCACGTGACCAGTACATGGTAGCTGCGTGATCATTTCATGATCAGCCACGTTAGCAGTGCATGATAGCCACGTGATCGGTGCTTGATCAGCCACGTGATCAGTGCATGATCAATTACGTGATCAGTGCAAGATCAGTCTCGTGACCAGTGCATGGTAGCTACGTGATCATTGCATGATCAGCCACGTGATCAGTGCATGATAGCCACGTGATCAGTGCATGATAGCCACTTGATCAGTGCATGATCAGTCACGTGATACGTGTGTGATCAGCCACGTGACCCGTGCATGATATCCACGTGATCAGTGAATGATAGCCCCGTGATCAGTGCATGATAACCACGTGATCAGTGCATGATCAGTCACGTGATACGTGTGTGATCAGCCATGTGATCAGTGCATGATGAGTCAGGTGATCAACGCAGGATTAATTACGTGATCAGGGCATGATCAGTCACGTGACCTGTACATGGTTGCTACGTGATCATTGCATGATCAGCCACGTGAGCAGAGCATGATAGCCACGTGATCAGTGCGTGATCAGTCACGTGATCAGTACATGATCAGTCACGTCAACAGTGCATGATCATTTACGTGATCTGTGCAAGATCAGTCACGTGACCAGTATATGGTAGCTACGTGAACATTGCATGACCAGCCAGGTGAGAAGTGCATGATAGCCACCTGATGTGTGCATGATCATTTACGTGAGCAGAATATGATCAGCCACGTGATCAGTGCATGAGTGCCACGTGATCAGTGCATGATCAGTCACGTGACAGGTGTGTGATCAGCCACGTGAACAGTGCATGTTCAGCCACGTGATCAGTGCATGATATCCACGTGATCAGTGCATGATCAGTTACGTGAACAGTGTATGATCAAACACGTGATCAGTGCATGATCAGCCACGTGATCAGTGCATGATCAGTCACGTGATCAGTGCATGTTCAGACACATGATCAGTGCATAATCAATTACGTCATCAGTGCATGATCAGTCACGTGACCAGTACATGGTAGCTGCGTGATCAGAGTATGACCAGCCAAGTGATCAGTGCATGATAGCCACGTGATCAGTGCATGATCAGTCACGTGATCAGTGCATGATCAGTCACGTGATCAGTGCATGATCAGCCACATGATCAGTGCATGATCAATTACGTCATCAGTGCATGATCAGTCACCTGACCAGTACATGGTAGCTGCGTGATCATTGCATGATCAGCCAAGTTAGCAGTGCATGATAGCCACGTGATCAGTGCATGATCAGTCACGTGATCAGTGCATGATTATTCACGTGTTCAGTGCATGATCAGCCACGTGATCAGTGCATGATCAATTACGTGATCAGTGCATGATCAGTCACGTGACCAGTACATTGTAGCTACGTGATCATTGCATGATCAGCCACGTGATCAGTGCATGATAGCCACGTGATCAGTGCATGATCAGTCATGTGATACGTGTGTGATCGGCCACGTGATCAGTGCATGATATCCACGTGATCAGTGAATGATAGCCACGTGATTAGTGCATGATAGCCACGTGATCAGTGCATGATCAGTCACGTGATACCTGTGTGATCAGCCACGTGATCAGTGCATGATGAGTCAGGTGATCAGTGCGGGATTAATTACGTGATCATGCATGATCTGTCACGTGACCAGTACATGGTTGCTACGTGATCATTGCATGATCAGCCACGTGAGCAGTGCATTATAGCCACGTGATCAGTGCATGATCAGTCACGTGATCAGTACATGATCAGTCAACTGAACAGTGCATGATCATTTACGTGATCTGAGCATGATCAGTCACGTGACCAGTACATGGTAGCTACGTGAACATTGCATGACCAGTCAGGTGAGAAGTGCATGATAGCCACGTGATGTGTGCATGATCAGTTACGTGAGCAGAGTATGATCAGCCACGTGATCAGTGCATGAGTGCCACGTGATCAGTGCATGATCAGTTACGTGAACAGTGTATGATCAGCCACGTGAGCAGTGCATGGTCAGACACGTGAACAGTGTATGATCAAACACGTGATCAGTGCATGATATCCACTTGATCAGTGCATGATGAGTCTCGTGAACAGTGCATCATCAGTCACGTGATCAGTGCATGATCAGCCACGTGATCAGTGCATGATCAGTCACGTGACCAGTATATGGTAGCTATGTGTTCATTGCATGAACAGCCATGTGATCTGTGCATGATAGCCATGTGATCACTGCATAATAGCCACATGATCAGTGCATGATCAGTCACGTGATCAGTGCATGATCAGTCACGTGATCAGTGTATGATCAGTCACATGATCAGGGCATGATCAGCCACATGACCATGCATGATCAATTACGTGAAGAGTGTATGATCAGCCACGTGAGCAGTGCATGGTCAGACACGTGAACAGTGTATGATCAAACACGTGATCAGTGCATGATATCCACGTGATCAGTGCATGATCAGTCTCGTGAACAGTGCATGATAAGTCACCTGATCAGTGTATGATCAATTACGTGATCAGTGCATGATCAGTCACGTGACCAGTACATGGTAGCTACGTGATAATTGCATGATCAGCCACGTGAGCAGTGCATGATAGCCACGTGATCAGTGCATGATCAGCCACGTGATAAGTGCATAATCAGGCACGTGAACAGTGCATGTGGAGTCATGTAATCAATGCATGATTGCGCCGTAATCAGTGCACGATCAGTCCCACGATGAGTGTATGATCAGCCAAGTGATCAGTGCAAGATAGCTACGTGATCAGTGCATGATCAGTCACATGATCAGTGCATGATAGCCACGTGAGCAGTGCATACAATTACGTGATCAGTGCATGCGCAATCACGTGATCAGTGCAAGAGAGCCACGTGATCAGTGCATGATCATTCACGTGATTGGTGTGTGATCAGCGACGTGAACAGTGCATGCTCAGTCACGTGATCAGGGCATGCTGAGCTGCGTGATTACTGTGTGATCATTGCATGATCAGCCACGTGAGTAGTGCATGATAGCCACATGATCAGTGCATGATCAGTGACCTGATCAGGGCATGATCAGTCATGTAATCCGTGCATGACCAGGCACGTGATCAGTGTACGACCAGCCATGTGATCAGTGCATGATAGCCACCTGATCAGTGCATGATCAGTCACGTGATCAGTGCATGATCAGTCAAGTGATCAGTGCATGATCAGCCACATGATCAGCTCATGATCAATTACGTCATCAGTGCATGATCAGTCACGTGACCAGTACATGGTATCTTCATGATCAGTGTATGACCAGCCAAGTGATCAGTGTATGATAGCCACGTGATCAGTGCATGATCAGTCACGTGATCAGGGCATGATCAGCCACATGATCATTGCATGATCAGTCACGTGACCAGTATATGGTAGCTGCGTGATCATTTCATGATCAGCCACGTTAGCAGTGCATGATAGCCACGTGATCGGTGCTTGATCAGCCACGTGATCAGTGCATGATCAATTACGTGATCAGTGAGAGATCAGTCACGTGACCAGTGCATGGTAGCTACGTGATCATTGCATGATCAGCCACGTGATCAGTGCATGATAGCCACGTGATCAGTGCATGATAGCCACTTGATCAGTGCATGATCAGTCACGTGATACGTGTGTGATCAGCCACGTGACCCGTGCATGATATCCACGTGATCAGTGAATGATAGCCACGTGATCAGTGCATGATAACCACGTGATCAGTGCATGATAAGTCACGTGATACGTGTGTGATCAGCCACGTGATCAGTGCATGGTCAGACACGTGAACAGTGTATGATCAGCCACGTGATCAGTGCATGATATCCATGTGATCAGTGCATGATCAATCACGTGATCAGTGTATGATCAGCCACGTGAACAGTGCATGCTCAGTCACGTGATCTGGGCCTGCTGAGCTGCGTGATTAGTGTCTGCTCATCTGCTTGACAATTGCCAGCTGAGCTGCACGATTCCTGCCTGTCATCTGCTTGACAATTGCCAGCTGTGCTGTGTAATTCCTGCCTGCTCAGCTGCTTGATTATTGCCAGCTGAGCAGCATGATTCCTCACAGCTGAGTTCCATGATTATTGCCTGCTGACTGTTTGATTCGTGCCTACTCAGCTCTTTGTTTATTGCCTCCAGAGGCACATGATCAGTGTATGATAGCAAACATGATCAGCGCATGATCAGTCACATGATCAGCGCCATTAAGTCACGTGATCACTACATGATAGTCATGTGATCAGTCCATGCTCAGTCACGGTATCAGTGCATGATCAGCCACGTGATCAGTGCATGATCTGTCCCATGATTAGTGTATGATCATCCACGTGATCAGTGCATGGGCAGTCATGTGATCAGTGCATGATATAGACGTGATCAGTGCATGATCAGTCTCGTGATCAGTGCATGATAGCCACGTGATCAGTGCATGATCAGTCACCTGATGGGTGTATGATCATTCACCGTGACCTGTACATGGTAGCTACATGATCATTGCATGATCAGCCAAGTGAGTAGTGCATGATAGCCACGTGATCAGTGCATGATCAGACACGAGATCATTGCATGATCAGTCACGTGATCAGTGCATGATCAGCCACGTGATCAGTGCATGACCAGGCACGTGATCAGTGTATGTCCAGCCAAGTGATCAGTGCATCATAGCCACGTCATCAGTGCATGATCAGTCACATGATCAGTGCATGATCAGTCACGTGATAGGTGTGTGATCATCCACGTGAACAGTGCATGCTCAGTCACGTGATCAGGGCCTGCTGAGCTGCGTGATTACTGTCTGCTCATCTGCTTGACATTTTCCAGCTGAGCTGCACGATTCCTGCCTGTCATCTCCTTGACAATTGCCACCTGTGCTGCGTAATTCCTGCCTGCTCATCTACTTGATTATTGCCAGCTGAGCAGCATGATTTCTCAGAGGTGAGTTCCATGATTATAGCCTGCTGACTGATTCCTGCCTACTCAGCTCTATGTTCATTGCCTCCAGAGGCACATGATCAGTGTGTGACACCAAACATGATCAGCACATGATCAGTCACATGATCAATGCATGATAAGCCAGGTGAACAGTGCATGATCAATTATGTGATCAGTGCATGATATCCACGTGATCAGTGCATGATCAGTCTCGTGAACAGTGCATGATAAGTCACCTGATCAGTGTATGATCAATTACGTGATCAGTGCATGATCAGCCACGTGAGCAGTGCATGATCAATTACGTGATCAGTGCATGATATCCACGTGATCAGTGCATGATCAGTCTCCGTGAACAGTGCATGATAAGTCACCTGATCAGTGTATGATCAATTACGTGTTCAGTGCATGATCAGCCACGTGAAGCAGTGCATGATAGCCGCGTGATCACTGCATGATCTGTGACATGATCAGTGTATGTTTATCCACGTGATCAGTGCATGGGCAGTCAGGTGATCAGTGCATGATACAGACGTGATCAGTGCAAGATCAGTCTCGTGATCAGTGTATGATCAACCACGTGATCAGTGCACGATAGGCAGGTAATGAGTGCAGGATAGCCAGATGATCAGGGCATTATCAGTCACGTGATCAGTGTATGATCAGCCAAGTAATCAGTGCATGATTGCCAACTCCTCAGTGCATGATCAGTCACGTGATCAGTGCATGATCAGTCACGTGATCAGTGCATGATCAGTCACGTGATCAGTGCATGATAGCCACGTGATCAGTGCATGATCAGTCACGTGATCAGTGCATGATCAGCCACGTGATCAGTGCATGGTCAGACACGTGAACAGTGTATGATCAGCCACGTGATCAGTGC
>NW_020191972.1:0-31729 GCF_002263795.3 Bos taurus | reverse complement strand
ACTTTTCAAAACAGACATAGTTTGTGCTGTGAAGTCTGGCTTCTCCTTGAGAGGAGAGGCATAGAGGAACACAGGAGAGTCACTACTGAGGATGCAGATCTTGATGAATAAAAAAACAATTTCATTGCACAAGTTCCAGGATATGTCTTTGGATTCAGGTATCAGGATTGGATTGACAGCTAGATTGCATGTTACTTTAAGAGCATTCATTTTATTCTCTGCTTCCACAATAAATGTAGCCGAATCATCAGTTCTATTTAATCCCATAAGGTGGAGAAAGGGTGAAATGTCCCGAGTTCCCTCCTTGATTAGAAAAAGTAACTTGAAGTATTTATGTCTTTTGCAATAGTGAGATACTGACTTAAATATGCATATTAGGAAAAAAATGAGTAAAAGAGGCATTCAAGCATAATATTTTGTTTGTTGAAAATACTCTGAAGTTGTTTCTCTGAACATAGAAAGAATCCCTGAGTCCTGTAATAGCAGATGGTATTTTTTCCCATTATCATTCATGCAACAATGAGATTGCCATACATAGAAGAGTCTGATTTTCACAAAATAGAAGACAGAAAGTGTCCTATTTGTGGAGATTTCTTGTTCAAGTAGTTGAACATTTCAGTGCATGGATTCCATCACTTAGCACCAAGAAAAAGAGGTAAAATGGGTTGGGGAAGAAAAGAGACTGAGGAGGCTGTTCACCAGATGTGACAAGAGACATGAGACATGGCAGCCACCTTGTCATCATAAACTGGAAGGCAGGCTCTGAATTCTTGGTTGTGATCTCCTGACTCTAAAGGAACAGCAGGAGAACAAAGGCAGCCAAGCAAAGACTGAGGTCCTGAGGCTGCCAGAGGCACCTGTAGCAGGACCACTCAGTGATGGAGTCTCTGGGTCCCCAGGAGGCTGCTGATGGAAGGCCACAGGCTGAGTCACAACTGCTGCGGGCTCAGGAGCACAGGCCTGGCCTCAGCCTTCTCCAGTCTCTCCTGTGGGGCTCTGCCTTGCCTGCGTGACCCAGGCCACTTCCTGTGAGAACAGCCTTGGGTTGGGTCCTGCAAAGGCTCCCTACCCCTTCCCTGGATGAGAGCCCGGCCCTCTCATCTTGGGCCCTGGGTGGGTCCTCCCCCGCTGACAAGCATCATGTGGAGCCCCCCATGCTGCTCTCAGCCCCCGTGAGTCCTGCCCCTCACCCTGAGTGCCTGCTGTTCTCACACCACCTACCAGGGCCCTGCCAGCCAGCAGTCTGTGCTCAGTCAGGGGACTTGGTAAACCCTCTAAGCATCAATAGACCCTCAGCTAGTGAGGGCCTCTCCCTTTTCACAATGTCACCTGACAGTGGGGCCCTCTCAGAACTCAGGGCTGAGCTTTCCTGAGTTTTGCTCTCAGATGATATGGGTCTTATTCACCTGCTCCATTTCCAGGGTGAGGAGGTTCAGCGAGGGGCAGGGGTTGGCTGGGGATTAACTTTCCCCGTTCTCACGCCAGGCCCTGTGCCCCTGCCTTCCCTCTGAATTCTTGCCTCAGTACCTCTTCTGTGTAAAGGATACAGGCTATTATGATGCCCATTACGACGAAACGGGAGAGAACCCTGGTGGTGATCCAGGTGAGTGATTGATGGCTGGGGCCGGGGGCTGCACTGTAGAGGTCCCGTGGTCGGTGATGCTGAAGGAGAGGAAGAGTGAAGCCCTTGTCCAGACCCCAAGCTCGGCAGATGTCTCCTCACCCCCACCGACTCAGGTACCCCTATTGTGCAGACAGTTTACACACATCACATGGAGACCCCTGAGAGAGGTCCCCAGGCGAGATGGGGGGAAGGGAGGAGGCCAGTACTCATGGGGCTCTGACAGCTAATGGGGAGCAAGGTTTCCAACACAGCCACTCAGTCCTGCTGTGACATAGAGGTGGTGACATGAGGATGAAGTCCTCAGGAGCTGACAGCAGAGTGGTATTGACAGATTTCCAGAAGTAGGATTGGTGACATTTAAAAGAAAATTCTGGAAAGAGTGTACAGTGAGAAATAAATCCCAGAAATCAAAAAGATGTCTACAGGTTTGGATCAGCAAAAATCCATGTTCCAATTGTCCAAAGGCCTGTGCTGTAGGCAAGACTTCAGGAAGTGGAAGAGGAAGGAGGATGACAGAGGATCCCGGGTCATTGCTCTCCCGGGACAACTCACCTCTGATGGATCACTTAGTCAAACACACACACACGCCGCGCGCACCACACACACACACACACGAGGTGAGTCCATGTCACCATGAGAGGAGTATCACTTTCTCCTCCCTTTCACTTACCAAGGTCTTCAACATTTTCTCCCAGTGCACCATGAAATCCTAAGCCAGGACCGACAGTCTCCCATGGAGACCTTCTTCAAGAAGTCGATCACAGCTCTTCATTCTCCCACTTTTCTTTCATCCATTTTGCCTCCAGGGTGACCCACTCTCCAGTGTCCATTCTCCGAATCACAGTGGAGGCTCATAGTCCATTCAAGCAAACGGCCAGGATCCACTGAGTGCTGTTATCCTCACAGCAACATGTCGTCCTGGCCTGCAGGTGAGAGGGTCTACCCCCACCATGGGAAAGAAAGACTCAGCCTCGGGCTTGACAGATTCTTTGCCCCACCTGGATCCACCTCCCTTGGCCCAGCCAATGTGGCCCTGTGCTCTCCTCAAAGGCCACTCCTAACTGGACTACTAGGGAAAACCAATACCAATTATACCTTTACTTAAAACAGTGAATGTAGCTGAGCCCCTAATCTGGCCCTCTTACTTCGACTTTCTAACTTACCTGTGACTGTTTGTTTCTCCAGTGTAAAGTCATGCAGTTGGTCCCTGATGTTTCTGAGTGTTTCGATCTGTGTTTCCCAGGCCTTTATGGTTTTCACTTCTTCTCCCAATGGACTTGTGAATATGATCTTAGCATGACCACAATATAGGAGAGATAAAGCTCTCCATCCACCTGGCCTTGAACCTCACACCATGGCTGTCTAGGGTCGACGGTGAAGTTATAGAAAAAGAGAGTGAGCGTCTGTGAAGGCAAACCACAGTGAGGGTGAGGTTGGGAGAAGAAGACCCATAGGCCTCATCCCCCAGTTCTGTGAGAGCAGAGTACAGCTGCAGGGCTGGGCTGACTTAGCAGGACACCTCCGCCTGCCGCCCCCAGCCCCTCACCAGTTACGACTGAGGAAGACGACGAAGCCTCAGTCAGGCAAGAAGCACCACAACCCTGGATATGCCCCATTTCCACCCTGCTCACAAGCTCCGCACGTGGCACTAACCGACACATACGTTTCCCAGGGATGGGCCAGGCTGGTTCAGAAGGAAAGGCCTAAACCCAGAGGACTGTCAGCTTCTCTGTGAGTGTCCTGTGGGAGATGCAGAGGGTGAGGGGGCTGTTCCTGAGGAAGCGGATCACAGCCAGTGGGGCTGGGGGTGCAGAGGATGAGCTCAGAACCCAAATCTAGATAAGGGAGAGTTTATAATCACGGGTCACTGGGCTTAGCAAGGCTGGGGAGATGTGGTGATCTCCCACTAGGAATGGGTCTTGGAAGCCGGGAGAAAGGCCTGTCCCATGCAGCATGAAAGAGAAAGTCCAGAACTTCCGAGGCAGGTAGTAGAGGAGGGGATCCAAGGCTAAGAGAAGTGAATCTGCCAGGGGTGGACACGGTGTGAAAGGGCAGGAGAGTGTGCAATCCACCCGCTCCATGGAAAGCCCGATGGACTCCATGGAAGCCTGAGGGAAGGCGGTGGATGAGAAGCATCTCCAACAGCTCAAGGATGACTGTGCAGGTCAGGGATGGTGGTAGGGACCATGTTGCCTGTGGGCTTCTATCAGGAACAGGGATGGAAGTTGTAGAAAAATCAGATTCCAAGTGGGGTGCCTCTAAGGGCAGCAGAAAAGTCGTGCAGTGGTCAACGTGGGTTGAGATTCTCAATGCCAAACCAAGGGCCTGGACTGCAGAGAATATGATGCCGGTTCATAGATAAGGCCGATCCCTAAGGCAAACAGATGGGCAGGAACCTAGATACAAACTGTACCATTGAAAGATATAAAGAGAGACAGAACACAAAGGCTATATGATCAGGAACCCAAAGGCAGCTATCCCTATCAAACATCTGATCCAGGCCCATTTTCTGGATCTGAGCCACTTCTCAGAAGGTATCATCAGAGAAAGAAGCATGTTCTAAGAGGAGGGCCCTTTCATCACACATCTAGGGCAAAAGTCCTTCCATTCTTTCCCAAAGAGCCACATGGTTATTCACTGGGGTAAGTGAACCTGCAGAAGCAGAAACTACTCTCACGTTCACATTGCACCTAGTGTGGTCCTAATATCAGGCACAGGAACCATAGCATCATCATGGTCCCCCGATTGTAGAAGCGATGCTCGAAGTACCAGGCCATCAATGGACAGCAGTCCCAGGTTCTGCTTACAGTGGTTATCACTGGGTCCACAGACCACACAGTGATCATTTCACATGCCCTGGACTTGTGACAGGCATGGACACCTGAGTAGCTAGTAAATTATTGTGTGGTGAAGGCTACTGTATTAGTGAATTCCAGATTCAAACTTCAGACCCTACCTCCCCATCCGCCAATAGTACGTGTACACAATATCCTGGAGGAAATACAGAGACAAGTGCCAAGCTGCAACCTCTCAAGGGCTGCAGGGGTGTGGTCCCTATCCTATTTCCATTTAATACCGCTGTGGCCTTAGGTTTCCTCTAATGGTACAGAAGAAATAGTTTAGGCTTCGCGGACCCTAGGTCTCTGCTGCAACCTGCTGTCCCAGCACAAAAGCAGTCACAACTGGCGAACGATGAGCATGGCTGGAGCTGCTTCTTAGGCAGGTGACCCAGCAGAACTGGTGACATCAGAGGTATCTGTGGCCAGAAAGGTGCTATGTGTCATTTTCTACTTGAAGGCTCACAACACAGACCCTAAGTGTTGCAGTGGAGAAAGTCACACCATTTAAACATGGTTCCTGGTGTGGTCCTGGGGCCTGGCAGAGATGAGGCCTCTGGTCATGGAATGGAGTTGCCCATAGTGATGTGGGCTCATCAACCCCTAATCATTAGTTCAGCTAGGCCAGCCGTCATAGGATAGAAGTGGTTATGTGTTTTGGCATAAGCAGGGCCACCGGGAACAAATAAGACCCATCAGCAGCTGGCCTAGATGTGACACTAGAGTTGTTATATAGCCACTATCCTCTGCTCACACCTGTGGCTTCCCTTATGCCACTTTGGAACAAATAGCTACTCTGTAGCAAAGGAGGGGGGTGGTCATTAGTCCATAACTGCTGGATGATTTTTATTTTCCTAAGAAAAAATACTGCATGTTGAAGACATATCACTCCCAAAACTAGTGAAAGAAAGCAAAACTTTAAAGGTGAATCAACTGCATTAAACTTGTAGAATTAAGAAAATAAAAAGCAGTTGGTAGTATGATTGCTAGTCCAAATATGTGTGTTTAAACAATTTAAAAAACTATTTATTTTGTAAGAATATACCTGTACCTCTAAGGCAACTATGTGTAAAAGATTTACACAAACATTTTCAGTTCAAGCTAATAAAACTGCTATTGAGAAAGTATTCCACATCAGTAAGTCTGTCTTAGAAAGTTCAGATGCTAAAGCATTCCTAAAGCTTGGTGTTCTGAAAGACAAATCTGCTTCTGTGATGCTGGGTGATGTATGTGACTGGCTGGCTCCAAGTGGGCCTCGACAGGCACCTTCCTCCTGACGCTGGGGGACTGTGAGAGGAGAGTCAGACACAGGCCCCCAGGGCTGCATGGACCTCTGTGAGACACTGGGCCAGCTGCTGGAACTCCATCTCTCCTCTGGATCGAAGGCACAGCACAAGCCATCACATAACTAGTTCATCAGGACAGCTGATAATCTGGGCTATTTGGTAACCCTCTTTCAGGTACTGGGCCACATCAAATGGGTAGATGTCCACTTAGGGTGTTTGGCCAGAGTCATAAACACATGGGCTCTTTTAGTAGCAGCATGCTGACTTCTTAGTTGTGGCATGCAGGATCCAGTTCCCCCACCAGGGATCGAACCCAGGCCCCTGCACTGGGAGTGTGGAGTCTTAGCCACTGGATTACCAGGGAAGGCTGGAGAACTCATTATTAACCAGACTTTCAAAAGCCATCCATTGATCCCGTGTTTTTGTTGTTCCCCAGACAGTGAGAGTCCATGGGGAACAAGACTCTGGAGAGGGATTGGCTTTGCTCTTAACATGAAGTTGTCATCAATGATAGAGATTCTAGGAGCCAGGTCTTTGTGGAAGACTTCTCTTCTGACCAGGTAGCTCATTCCACAGGCAATCTGAACAGCCATGTGAACTAGCTTTTGTTGAGAAGTTTCCTGCTGACTATTTGCCTCTACATATTTGCACTGTCATAAAAACAATTTAAGATACCCCCAATTCATGTAAGGCAATCCACCATGGGCTTTTCCCCTTATGTTCATACATGGCTAATAGGAAGACTTCTGTGATCTTGTAGCTCACAACTTTTAGGGAGCATGGTGGTCACCTGAATTTCAGAAGCTCGATCTCTAACTGTTTTTACAAATGCTTGTTGCTCTTTATCTGGATATTATTCATCTACATAAACCCCATGGGAAGTACACCAAAAGGTACCTTCTTAGAGTATATCTTTTGAGTTCCTCTCCCTGGATAGATATTTTGATATCATTCACCTAAGCTCTGGCCTCCAAAAGAGCGACACTTCTCAAGTCGTACTCCCTCTAGCCACAAGGTTGGATAATGGGAGATGGGAGCTGTATTGTTGGGTGTGTTGCCTCTCACATACTGAGACATCTGGGAACGACTGGGACTGAGACAGCCCTTGGGAACTACTGCTGGTGCTGATGCTATCTCCCAGTTCAATCCTTTTCACACTGTGAAGATGCAAAACAGCTAATACTAGTACTACAAGAAATATACCTGGACAGCAAATCCCTAGGCTGATATAAAACACACGTGTAGACACGGCTGTAGACAAGGCTGCGTGTACAGGATCATAAATGGGTTCTTCTGATAGTGTTTTTGTCCAAGGCTGAAGTTTTCCTACCTCAATTTCTGGATGGCAACTTTTCCTTCATTTCAACTCTAAGATGTGAAGCTTTTTGAAGTTACTGTCAAGTTGAGGTGCATTTAGTGTCATAACTTCAGAATCTACTTTGCCAGGACAGGACAGCTCGAGCCCAAACACTGATACAGTGCCTGGGAGTTCTGGGGGCAGGGGTGGGGGTGGTGGGGCCGGGCCGCAGGCAGCCTAGCGGACCCGAACTGTACCAGCAGCAGCCTGCCGGATCCCCATCCCAGGGAGACCGCCCTGCACATCCATCCTGCTGTGAGCGCCCACCTCCACCGCCCAGGAGAAGGAAGCTAGGCCACTTGCTGCTGCCCACCTGGCCTGAGCACTTGAAAGACGAATAGCTCCTACCCCGGCCACCCTGCCAGTGTTAACTGATCCGTCATAAAGAGCGCTGGTCCTTCAAGGGCCCAGAGCAGTAGGAAAGGGACCTAATTCCCTTCAGCAGGAGTAAGAAGGGACCAGAGGCAGTAGGGAAGGGACCTACTTCAGTTCATCAGTACTACGAAGGGACCAGAAGGAGCTCTGTGCACAGATCATCAATTCAGTTCAGTCGCTCAGTTGTGTCCGAATCTTTGTGACCCCATGAACCACAGCACGCCAGGGCTCCCTGTCCATCACCAACTCCCAGAGTCCACCCAAATCCATGTCCATTGTGTCGGTGATGTCATCTAACCATCTCATCCTCAGTCATCCCCTTCTCTTCCTGCCCTCAATCTTTCTCAGCATCAGGGTCGTCTCAAGTGATTCAGCTCTTCACGTCAGGTGGCCAAAATACTGGCGTTTCAGCTTCAACATCAGTCCTTCCAATGAATACCCAGGACTGATCTCCTTTAGGATGGACTGGTTGGATCTCCTTGCAGTCCAAGGGACTCTTTAAGAGTCTTCTCCAACACCACAGTTCAAAAGCGTCAATTCTTCGGGCCTCAGCTTTCTTTATAGTCCAACTCTCTCATCCGTACATGACCACTGGAAAAACAAAGGACTTGAGTAGACGGACCTTTGTTGACAAACTAATGTCTCTGCTTTTTAACATGCTGTCTCAGTCGGTCGTAACTTTCCTTCCAAGGAGTAAGCGTCTTTGAATTTCATGGCTGCAATCACCATCTGCAGTGAGTTTGGAGCCCAGAAAAATAAAGTCAGCCACTGTTTCCATTGTTTTCCCATCTATTTGCCATGAAGTCATTGGACCAGATGCCATGATCTTCGTTTTCTGAATGTTGAGCTTTAAGCCAACTTTTTCACTCTCCTCTTTCACTTTCATCAAAGGCTCTTTAGTTCCTCTTCACTTTCTGCCATAAGGGTGGTGTCATCTACATATCTGAGGTTATTGATATTTCTCCCCGCAATTTTGATTCCAGCTTGTGCTTCCTCCAGCCCAGTGTTTCTCATGATGTACTCTGCATATAAGTTAAATAAGCAGGGTGACAATTTAAAGCCTTGATGGACTCCTTTTCCTATTTGGAACCAGTCTGTTTTTCCATGTCCAGTTCTAACTGTTGCTTCCTGACCTGCATACAGGTTTCTCAAGAGGCAGGTCAAGTGGTCTGGTATTCCCATCTCTTTCAGAATTTTCCACAGTTGATTGTGATCCACACAAAGGCTTTGGCATAGTCAATAAAGCAGAAATAGATGTTTTTTGAAACTCTCGTGCTTTTAGGATGATGCAGCGGATGTTGGCAATTCGATCTCTGGTTCCTCTGCCTTTTCTAAAACCAGCTTGAACATCTGGAAGTTCAAGGTTCAGTATTGCTGCAGCCTGGCGCAGGAGGCGGCGGCTGTGACGGCGCAGAAGGGCAGATCATGGGCTTGTGGTTTTCAGGGCGGCTCTAGGTCCCTTTCCCGGGCTCCAGGACTCCCACTTCCCAGGGCCGGGCTGAGCCCTGGCGGGCCTCAACAGCATTTCCTGTACGTTCTGGCCCCCTTTTCTCCTAGCGTCACCTCCCAAAGTCCCCGCATTACTGCTTTACCAAGGCACCCCTGTTCTGGCCCGGAGAGCCCGCAAGCAGCCCGGGGGAGCCACTGAGTAGTAAAGGACCCAGGGGAAGGGAAAGAGGAGAGGGCGCACACCACCACCCCTGTTCAGGTCGTAACTCGCCCAACTTCCCCTCGGGCCATCCCCCCGCCCCCAGTAGGTTCATCCCGGAACTCACTGCCAGACGTCCCGCTGAACCAGACAATGAGAAGCAAGTCCAGGAAGCCAAGAAGCGTCTCGGGGCCACCCATCTCTCCCTTTGCCACCTGGATCTCGATTTTGCAGGAGTGGAGCATGCCAGGTCAGAGGAGCGGATCCTTTCTGGGGAGGCAGACACTGCACTTCTGGGGCCTCCGGCTTGCTCCGCCCGGACGCCCCGCCCCAGGCAAGGCCCGCGCAGTCATTAACCGGCGGCTTCCCCAGACTGCTAGCTCGCGACCAGAGTGTTGCCACTTCCTCCTCTTCCCACTTGTTTGAACGATTCGCGGTCTGATGGCCAGAATATTCCTAGTTAGATCATTTTGTCATTTTGGTCTCCCTAATTAATTGAAATTGATCAGAGGTCGTTAGGGAAGAATTTCTGGCAAGAAGATCATGGAGGGGAGAGCTCAAGGCTTCCTGCTTTCCCATCTGAGCTTGCCTTGGATGATCACTGACCTCTTCATTGTACTGAGTTTCCTTAGGGTTTTCCATACCGTCTCATGAAAACTTGAAGGAAGTTTTCAGCCAACCCAGTTATTACTTCCGGTGCCAGTTCAGGTGGCCAACTTAATTGATAAATGTCGTCTGTGTCCCGACCATTCCACTGACCTGCCCTTCTCTCATCTCTCTCCCTCTCCTCGGGCTTCTTGAGTCCCATAGACACAACAGTATTGAAATTAGGTTAGTTCATCACTCTGCAAGTAGCTTCGGTCTCATTTGTTTATTTTTCCTTCAAAATTTCAGTGCCAATGCATTTTGAAGAAGGATTCTGTGTAATTCTACAGGTTGTTTGCCCCTCCTTTTTTTTTTTTGTATAATTGTACAACCTTTGAAATTTGCATAAGTTATAATGATCCAGTATTATTTGTCTTTCAAAAAACAACAACAACAACTTTCTCTTCCTCCCAGCAACCATCTAAGGGGAATTAAAGTCCCTGAAAGAAGGCCAATTCAAGATGGGTTCTACTCTGATAGAAACAGAAAACAAAAAGATGAGGAAAAGCAATGAAGAAATGGGTCCTCATCAAACTTATATACTTTTGACAGCAAAGGAAACCATAAACAAAACAAAAAAAAGGCAAACTACAGACTGGGAGAAAAGATTTGCAAATGATGTCACCCTTGCAAGTACAAGGGCTTAATTTCCAAATATATGAAAAGCTCTTACAACTCAATAATCAAGACAGGGAACCCAATCAAAGAATGGGCAGAAGATCTAAATAGACATTTCTCCAAAGAAGGCATACACATGGACAATAGGCATGTGAAAAGATGCTCAATATCAATATTTATTATTTTTAATTAATTAATTAAAATGTTTTACTTTATATTGGAGTATATACTTGATTAAAAGTGTGTGTTAATTTCAGATGTACAGCAAAGTGATTCAGTTATACATATACATGTATCTCTTTTTTTACAAATTCTTTTCCCATTTATGCTATTACAGAATATGGAGCACAGTTCCCTATGCCATACAAGTCCTTGTTGGTCATCTATTTTAAGTACAGTAGTGTGTATATGTCAATCCTAAACTCCCAGTTTCTCTCTCTCCATCACCTTTCACCTCTGGATATATGCCCAGGAATGGGATTTTGTATCATATGGTAGCTCTGAACCTGCCTGCAATGCAGGAGACCTGGGTTTAATCCCTGGGTCAGGAAGATCCCCTGGAAAAGGAAATGGCAACCCACTCCAGTATTCTTGCCTGGAGAATTCCATGGACGGAGAAGTCTGGCGGGCAACAGTCCCTCGGGTGACAAAAAGTCAGACACTACTTAGCAACCAAGTCACCACCACATGGTAGCTCTGTTTTCAGTTTTGAAAGGAATCTCCATTCCATTCTCCATAGTGCGTGTATCAGTTTACATTCCCACCAACAGTGTGGGAGGGTTCCCTTTTCTCCACAGTCTCTCCAGCATTTATTGTTTGTTCAGTTCAGTTCAGTCGCTCAGTCATGTCCGAATTTTTGTGACCCCATGGACTGCAGCACGCCAGGCTTCCCTGTCCATCACCAAGTCCCGGAGCCTACTCAGACTCATAGACTTTTCAATATGGCCATTCTGATCAGTGTGAGGTTCCTTGAAGGGGGAAGGAGAATAAATGTCAGAGAATGAGCAGTAAAAGCTAAAGCGTCTCAGCCCCAGGATCCAGGACACCTCTTGGGCAACAAGGACAGCCTTTAGGAGACAGAGCAGGGTTGGCGTGCACAGGCCTCTCATTGCAGTGGCTCCTCTTGTTGCAAAGCACCGGTTCTAGTTTGCTTGGGCTTCCAAACCACATGGGTTTAGTCGTCCTGTGGCATGTGGGATCTTCCCTGACCAGGGATCAAACCTGTGTCCCCTGCATTGACAGGTGAATTCCTAACACTGTCCCACCAGAAAGCCCCCGCCACATCTTCTTTATCCATTCATTTGTCGATTGTCATTTAAGTTGCTTGTATGGCTTCTCAGGTAGCTCAGACAGTAAAGAATCTACCTTCTATGCGGGAGACCTGGGTTCATTCCCTGTGTTGAGAAGATCCCCTGAAGGAGGGCATGGCAACCCACTCCAGTATTCGTGCCCGGAGAATCCCATGGACAGAGGAGCCTGGTGGGCCACAGACCATGGGGTCACGAAGAGTTGAACACGACTGAGCTACTAAGCACACACACATTCTCCTTCCCCTGATGGTGTCTAGGCCCTGGTTTCCACCTCTTACCCTGGGCCCACAATTCTCCAGCTGAACGGCCTCAGGTTCTGAGTCCTTGCCCCATGTCTCCCCCAGGGTCTGGGTCTGTTCTGAGCAGGGCTTCAAGGCATTAATTCTCCTCCAAGAGAAGCAAGGGTTTGGCCTATTATTGTCATAATGAAGGAAAATCTGTCTCTCCAATGCCCGTGTGGAGCCTCCACCTCACATCAGTGCTGGAGTGACAAGAAGTGGTAGCCAAGTTAAGTGTCTGTGAGGAAACTCAGGTGCTAGCTGGCATGTGCTGACTCACTCTTCATGTGCCCCACAAAATTCATCTGTTGCAGCTTTGGCCCTGAATGTGATGGTACCAGAAGATGCATGTGTGGGAAGTGATTGGTGGGTTCAGTTCAGTTCAGTTCAGTCTCTCAGTCATGTTTGACTCTTTGTGACCCCTTGGACTGCAGCATGCCAGGCTTTGCTCTCCGTCACCAACATCCAGAGCTTGCTCAAACTCATGTCCATCAAATTGGTGATGCCATCCAACCGTCACATTCTCTGTCATCCCCATCTCCTCCTGCCTTCAATCTTTCCCAGCATCAGGGTGTTTTCAAATGAGTCAGCTCTTCGAATCAGGTGGCCAAAGGATTGAAGTTTCAGCTTCAACATCAGTCCTTCAAATGAACACCCAGGACTGATCTCCTTTAGGATAGACTGGTTGGATCTCCTTGCAGTCCAAGGGACTCTCAAGAGTCTTCTCCAACACCACAGCTCAGAAGCATCAATTCTTCGGCGCTCAGCTTTCTTTATAGTCCACCTCTCACATCGATACATGACTACTGGAAAAACCATAGCCTTGACTACACAGACCTTTGTTGACAAAGTAATGTCTCTGCTTTTTAATATGCTGTCTCGGTTGGTCATAACTTTCCTTCCAAGGAGTAAGCGTCTTTGAATTTCATGGCTGCAATTACCATCTGCCATGATTTTGGAGCCCAGAAAAATAAAGTCAGCCACTGTTTCCACTGTTTGCCCATCTATTTGCCATGAAGTGATGGGACCAAATGCCATGATCTTAGTTTTCTGAATGTTGAGCTTTAAGGCAACCTTTTCCCTCTCCTCTTTCACTTTCATCAAGAGGCTCTTCAGTTCTTCTTCACTTATCCTATATCAAAAAGGCTGGAAGTTAGGGTTCACAAGGGGCTCTTATTGTATAGTTAAAATATGGCCCATTGTGGTGACCTGACAAACAAGGGATGAAGTCACAGTGGCCACATTGCCCTGATGCGCATCCTGTTTCTTCCTTAAGGTGATATCCTGTTTTTCCCTGCTGGTGCCAGTTTCTCAAGACTCCTTGACCACCCGACCATGAGAACCCTTTCACTAAGTGACCACAAGACCCCAGCTGTGGGCTAAAGATCAATTGTGGCCCCCTCCCTCTGGGGAACAATTTCCCATCGATAGGGTATAAGAAGGGTTGGCTGTAAAAAGAGAGCACCATTTTCTCTCTAAATCCAGTTGCTTTCTTTCTTTCTTATAATAAACCTTTCTCTGCCTGAATTCCTGGCTCATTCTCTTTTTCTCCACGCTCGCCTTACAGCACATGCATCTTGGGGAGGTTCCATGGACCAGGCAGGCGTGAAGAAAGAAACAAGATAATTGGCCAAAGGTAAACAAAGACCCGAAGGACTGTCCTACATAAGTAATTTACATCACCTTCATACTGAGCTCCTCCTCCCTCAGGATGCCTGCACTCCTCTCCGGTGTGTGTCTCTGCAGAACTTGTGACATACTGCACTCCTCCTCATTAAAGACAATGCCCATGCCCTTTCTCTCTGGGTATTTATTTCTGCCTTGCTTCTGTCTTAAATAAACAGCCAGTTTTTCTATGTTCTCTCTCAAACATTGTGCTGTGTCTCTAATAATAAGCTTTGTACCTATTTTACAGTTTTTGCCTCCTTGGAACATTCTTGCTATCAAATGGGGGAAAGAACCAGGGCCACTTTGCTTCTAGCCTCTAGTCCCTGGTGGTCTTGTGGCTAGGGTTCCGGGGTTTTCATCCAGGCTACCACGGTTCAATCTCTGCCCAGGGAAGAAAGGTCTCTCTTCAGGACAACTCACTCCTTTCCCTCCAAAATCTCTGGGAATATTTCAGTTCAGTTCAGTTCAGTTCATTCTCTTAGTCGTGTCCAACTCCTTGCGACCCCATGAACCACAGCATGCCAGGACTCCCTGTCCATCACCAACTCCCGGAGTCCACCCAAACCGACGTCCATTGAGTCAATGATGCCATCCAACCATCTCATCCTCTGTCATCCCCTTCTCCTCCTGCCCTCAATCTTTCCCACCATCAACGTCTTTTCCAATGAGTCAGCTCTTCACATCAGGTGGCCAAAGGATTCGAGTTTCAACGTCACCATCAGTCCTTCCAATGAACATTCAGGACTGATTTCCTCTAGGATGGACTGGTTGGATCTCCTTGTAATCCAAGGGATTCTCAAGAGTCTTCTCCAACACCACAGTTCAAAAGTATCAATTCTTCAGCGCTCAGCTTTCTTTATAGTCCAACTCTCACATCCATACGTGACCACTGGAACAACCAAGGCCCTGACTAGAAGGATCTTTGTTGACAATGTGATGTCTCTGCTTTTTAGTATGCTGTCTCAGTTGGTCATAACTTTCCTTCCAAGGAGTAAGCGTCTTTGAATTTCATGGCTCCAATCAGCATCTGCAGTGAGATTGGAGCCCAGAAAAATAAAGTCTGACACTGTTTCCACTGTTTCCCCATCTATTTGCCATGAAGTGATGGGACAAAATGCCATGGTCTTAGTTTTCTGAATGTTGAGTTTTAAGCCGACTTTTTCACTCTCTTTTTTTACTTTCAAGAGGCTCTTTAGTTCTTCTTTACTTTCTGCCATTGGAGTGGTGTCATCTGCATATCTGAGGTTATTGATATTTCTCCTGGCAATCTTGATTCCAGCTTCTGCTTCTTCCAGCCCAGAGTTTCTCATGATGTACTCTGAATATAAGTTAAATAAGCAGGGTGACAATATACAGCCTTGATGGACTCCTTTTCCTACTTGGAACCAGTCTGTTGTTCCATGTCCAGTTCTCACTGCTGCTTCCTGACCTGCATATAGGTTTCTCAAGAGGCAGGTCAGGTGGTCTGGTATTCCCATCTCTTTCAGAATTTTCCAGTTTATTGTGATCCACACAGTCAAAGTCTTTGGCATAGTAAAAAAAAAAAAAAAGCAGAAATAGATGTTTTTCTGGAACTCTCTTGCTTTTTCCATGATCCAGCAGATGTTGGCAATTTGATCTCTGGTTCCTCTGCCTTTTCTAAAACCAGCTTGAACATCTGGAAGTTCACGGTTCACGTATTGCTGAAGCCTGGCTTGGAGAATTTTGAGCATTACTTTACTAGCGTGTGAGATGAGTACAGTTGTGCAGTAGTTTGAGCATTTTTTGGCATTGCCTTTCTTTGAGATTGGAATGAAAACTGACCTTTTCCAGTCCTGTGGCCACTGCTGAGATTTCCAAATTTGCTGGCATATTGAGTGCAGCACTTTCACAGCATCATCTGTAAGGATTTGAAATAGCTCAACTGGAATTCCATCACCTCTACTAGCTTTGTTCATAGTGATGCTTTCTAAGGCCCACTTGACTTCACACTCCAAGATGTCTGGCTCTAGGTGAGTGATCACACCATCGTGATTATCTTGGTCATGAAGATCTTTTTTGTACAGTTTTTCTTTGTATTCTTGCCATCTCTTCTTAATATCTTCTGCTTCTGTTAGGTCCATACCATTTCTGTCCTTTATCGAATCCATTTTTGCATGAAATGTTCCCTTGGTATCTCTAATTTTCTTGAAGAGATCTCTAGTCTTTCCCACTCTGTTGTTTTCCTCTATTTCTCTGCATTGATCGCTGAGGAAGGCTTTCTTATCTCTTCTTGCTATTCTTTGGAACTCTGCATTCAGATGCTTATATCTTTCCTTTGCTCCTTTGCTTTTCACTTCTCTTCTTTTCACAGCTATTTATAAGGCCTCCTCAGACAGCCATTTTGCTTTTTCACATTTCTTTTTCTTGGAGATGGTCTTGATTCTTGTCTCCTGTACAATATCATGAACCTCTGTCCATAGTTCATCAGGCACTGTATCTATCAGATCTAGTCCCTTAAAACTATTTCTCACTTCCACTGTATAGTCATAAGGGATTTGATTTAGTTCATACCTGAATGTTCTAGTGGTTTTCTCCACTTTCTTCAATTTCAGGCTGAATTTGGCAATAAGGAGTTCATGATCTGAGCCATAGTCAGCTCCCAGTCTTGTTGTTGCTGACTGTATAGAGCTTCTCCATCTTTGGCTGCAAAGAATATAATCAATCTGATTTCAGTGTCGACCATCTGATGATGTCCATGTGTAGAGTCTTCTCTTGTGTTGTTGGAAGAAGGTGTTTGCTATGACCAGTGCATTCTCTTGGTAGAACTGTATTAGCCTTTGCCCTGCTTCATTCTGTACTCCAAGGCCCAATTTGCCTGTTACTCCAGGTGTTTCTTGACTTCCTACTTTTGCATTCCAGTCCCCTATAATGAAAAGGACATCTTTTTTGGGTGTTAGTTCTAAAAGGTCTTGTAGGTCATCATAGAAGTCTTCAGTTTCTTCAGCGTTACTGGTTGGGGCATAGACTTGGATTACCGTGATTTTGAATGGTTTGCCTTGGAAACAAATAGAGATCATTCTGTCATTTTTGAGATTGCATCCAAGTACTGCACTTCAGACTCTTTTGTTGACCATGCTGGCTACTCCATTTCTTCTAAGGGAGTCCTGCCCACAGTAGTAGATATAATGGTCATCTGAGTTAAACTCACCCATTCCAGTCCATCTTAGTTTGCTGATTCCAAGAATGTTGATGTTCACTCTTGTCACCTCCTGTTCGACCACTTCCAATTTGCCTTGGTTCATGGACCTGACATTCCAGGTTCCTATGCAATCTTGCTCTTTACAGCATCTGACCTTGCTTCTATCACCAGTCCCACCCACAACTGGGTGTTGTTTTTGCTTTGGCTCCATCCCTTCATTCTTTCTGGAGTTATTTCTCCACTGATCTCCAGTAGCATGTTGGGCACCTACCAACCTGGGGAGTTTATCTTTCAGTGTCCTGTCTTTTTGCCTTTTCATACTGTTCGTGGGGTTCTCAAGGCAAGAATATTGAAGTGGCTTGCCATTCCCTTCTCCAGTGGACCGCATTCTGTCAGACCTCTCCACCATGACCAAACTAGGGTCTGTCTGCTTCCCACTCTAAAGCCATTAGAGAGGTCTTGTTGATGGAAAGGAAAGTTTGCCTTATTTTGGATGCCAGCAATGGTGGAGGGGAAGAGGGTAGCAGACCTCCATGGTGGCTCAGTGGTAAAGAATCTGCCCAGAATCCACCCGTCAATGCAGGAGGTGTGGGTTCAATCCCTGCCTCAGAAAGATTCCTTGCAGAAGGAAATAGCAACCCACCCCAGTGTTCTTGCCTGGGAAATCCCATGGACAGAGGAGTCTGGCAGGCTACACTCCATAGGGTCACAAAGAGTCACATACTTAGCGACTAAACAACAAATGGAGGTGAGCGGGGTGTGGGAAGGATGGACATCTGTCCAAAGGCTGATTCCCCCAACTGACAATAAGTGGGCAAGAACTTTTATAGACAGAGGGACGGGGCTGCATGCAGAAACAGCACAGTCAGCTCTGACAGTCATATCCACCTTGGTCATGGATGGTCTGACCAGAGTCATCTTGATTGTTTCAAGGACAATTAATCTTTGGTTCCATGGTTGGTTTGTTCTCATCTCCTTGAGGACAATTCTTGGAATTGTGGTAGCTTATATCATGGCTACAGTCTGGTCATCATGTAGCTAATTTCTTCCAACTGGTAGGAATTTATGTATCTATAAGACAGTTCACAGGATAGAGCTCAGAATATTATCAATAGCCCTTGAGAAGGACCTCAAAGTCCTTGACTACACTTAATGACTACATTATTCTTATTTGGTCTCCTTTGACTATTTTCCTTAGTTTCTGCATTTTCTCACTTCTCTGATTAAGCTTAGTGTGTGGCTAAAGCTTTTCTATGGACAAAAGGCAGGCTGAGGACATGGTGGGGCAAGGGCCATAGGGTCCCACTCTCTTTCATCGGAATTCCTTCTACAGTTTGAGGGAAGGGAAACAAGTTCCTTCACTCTATCCTGAGGGGAACAAGCTGGTCCCTTATGTGGGGTGAGGGTGGGGGCTGATCCATGGGTCAGGCAGGAGGGGTGGCTTAGGTGGTCTGCCCACCCCGTGGGTGTGTTGGCTTATACGCACTGCCTTGCTTTTGCTCCCAACACCTCAGTAGTGGCAGCTGGGGTTTGATCTTTTTGTATCTTGTTGCTCATAATTTGTCCCAACTGTGCATACATGCAGCACTTTTTCTCCCTTTATAGTGTCTTTGCATTTTATGCTTCATGAGACCTTTGTCCAGGTCCCAGCCTGTCTCAGGTGTGACAGAAGCAGGAGAAGAGGGAATTCTGGCTTGGACTCCCCGGTCATAAACTTTCCCATGGTCTATACTCAACACCTAGAAAATGATTTCTCAAAATAACTGAACCCCCTTCCATCTGATTTCATCAATCTAGTTAATTGGAAGAACTGCTGTATGGAGTTAGTTTCCCAGTATGTAGTGAATTAACTTCTCATCCAGACATCTAAAACTGGTTCTGGCCACATGCCATCCTTGTGGGATGAATTGAGGAAATAGTCACTGAACTCAATTACTGTGCTCCATGGTTCAGATGAAGAGTGTGGTTGACACAGAGAGAGAGATCCTGGCCACACTGTGTGAGGAGATGCTCAACAGGGGCAGCTGCTGTCTCCGTGCCTGCCAAGTTCCCATTTCTCAGCAAGAGCCCAATAAATAGTTATTGAATGAATACATGTTCAGTTACTGCTAGTTTTCTAGTGTTAATGAATATCTTATCAGTCCAGGATCATCAATAGATGGTAAAATTATGGGCTGAAATATTGTCAGGGAACAGGATATTCCTGTTTTATAATAGAGGAATATTATAATATTCCTATTATTATTACTGTTTTATAATAGAGGAATATCCCTCTATTCTAACACAGAAGTGAAGTTTCAACCCACATTTTTTTGTCTGTGCAAATATCAGAATCAAACTCACCTTTTATTTTTATCATTATCATCATCATGATCACTTGCTAGTCAGTATCTTATTGACATTCTGGAGACTTTGGTTTGACCTCCTTTATCCTGACTATTGGGAGAAGGCAATGGCTCTTCCTTATGTGAGTTGCTGTGTGGTTTCCACTGGCTTTATTTTGAGAAGTGTGACCAGGGTAACATTAATACTTCTTTTAGCTGGACTAAACTACCAGACCACCTGACCTGCCTCTTGAGAAATCTGTATGCAGGTCAGGAAGCAACAGTTAGAACAAGACATGGAACAACAGACTGGTTCCAAATAGGAAAAGGAGTACGTCAAGGCTGTATATTGTCACCCTGCTTATTTAACTTATATTCAGAGTACATCATGAGAAACGCTAGACTGGAAGAAACACAAGCTGGAATCAAGCTTGCCAGGAGAAATACCAATAACCTCAGATATGCAGATGACACCACCCTTATGGCAGACAGTGAAGAGGAACTAAAAAGCCTCTTGATGAAAGTAAAAGAGGAGAGTGAAAAAGTTGACTTAAAGCTCAACATTCAGAAAACGAAGATCATGGCACCCAGTCCCATCACTTCATGGGAAATAGATGGGGAAACAGTGGAAACAGTGTCAGACTTTATTTTTGGGGGCTCCAAAATCACTGCAGATGGTGACTGCAGCCATGAAATTAAAAGATGCTTACTCCTTGGAAGGAAAGTTATGACCAACCTAGATAGCAATATTGTAAAGCAGAGACATTACTTTGCCAACAAAGGTCTGTCTATCCAAGGCTATGGTTTTTCCTGTGGTCATGTGTGGATGTGAGAGTTGGACTGTGAAGAAGGCTGAGCACAGAAGAATTGATGCTTTTGAACTGTGGTGCTGGAGAAAACTCTTGAGAATGCCTTGGACTGCAAGGAGATCCAACCAGTCCATTCTGAAGGAGATTAGCCCTGGGATTTCTTTGGAAGGAATGATGCTAAAGCTGAAACTCCAGTACTTTGGCCACCTCATGTGAAGAGTTGACTCACTGGAAAAGATTCTGATGCTGGGAGGGATTGGGGGCAGGAGGAGAAGGGGAAGACAGAGGACGGGATGGCTGAATGACATCATTGACTCGATGGACGTGAGTCTGAGTGAACTCTGGGAGCTGGTGATGGACAGGGAGGCCTGGCGTGCTGCAGTCCATGGGGTCACAAAGAGTTGGACATGACTGAGCGACTGAATGAACTGAACTGAGGCCAATAAGCCTGGTCGCTAACATACTCTGTGGCAACCATGAAGGGCTACTGTCCCCTTTCTGCCAGAGCATCTGGGCATCTCTGTGACCTCGGGGTGCAAATTCTCTGTGGTGACAAGTGGCCGCCTGAACCTCAGCTCAGAGTCACCAGTTTGGTTGGTCTGCCTTCCTGGCCCCTGGGGGCCTCAGGGCCCTCATTCAGGCATCGCGCTCCCCCTCACCCTTTGTCCCTTTCCCTCATCTATTATCTCTCCAGTTCTCCTCTCTCTGTCTTATCCTTCTGAGAGAGTGGACCTCGGCAAGGACAGCATCACCCCTCCCAGCTTAGGAGACAAAGCTCCCTCTGGCTGTCAATGGCTCACTTTGATGGGTGACAAGGTGGTGGGAGAGACCCACCTCATACCCTGCAGGTCTTGGTCCAGCAGGTTCTGCCTCATAGGAGATCTGTGAGAACGATAGAGGTTCAAACCACGTATTAGGTAGTGGCTGGACGTCTGATCATACCAATGTTCTCACTTCTATTTTCCTGTTGCCAAGAGAAGTCCCGTTGGGAACTCAGTAAAGTGGCAGATATCTATATGCTGGTTTATGCGTAGGTGAAAATCCCACCTCTGGGCTGCAGGCCCACAGCCGATGTACAAGGGGCTGGTTTCTGGGCTTGATCACCCCAGTGGGCAGTGGACAGGGTGCTCCCTCCCTCACTGGCCCTTTCTGGAAGCCTGCAGGTTGGTGCCTGAATAAATAGACACCCGCAGAGTGCAAGGGTTGAAAAGGCAATGGCTCCCTTTCCGTTTTTTCAGTCTTTTCTGTCCCTCCTCCCTTTTGCTCTCCCTTAGTCCTCATACCTACACTGCTGTCCTTTTACATCCAAGAGACTCCCTGTTGGGTCACCTTTTTCACCACCACTTGTTTGTTTTGTGTCCCCACTTCAGGCTTGAGGTTCCCACTGGCCCCCTTGAGAGAAGAGCTGGGCTGGGCTGGACAAAATGCCCCAGAGGCCACCTCCAGTAAGACCCTCTCTTTGTTTCTTGTTTGTTAATTTTCTGTCATTGGTAGGTTCTC
The DNA here is from genome assembly GCF_002263795.3 of Bos taurus. NCBI lineage: Eukaryota > Metazoa > Chordata > Mammalia > Artiodactyla > Bovidae > Bos > Bos taurus. Next base: position 10,290 of record NW_020191972.1, on the reverse strand, counting down.
TCAGTCAGTGAATTTAAAAGCATCTTTGTTTTATGTACTTTTCTCTGTCCAATTGCTCCTGCAAAGCTCTGCTACAGTTGTGGGCATGGGTTACTTGTTGCTCTTTCACTCAGTCATGTCTGACTCTTTGAGACTCCATGGACTGCAAGAACCAGGCTTCCATGTCCTTCACCATCTCCTGGAGCTTGCTCACACTCATGTCGATTGAGTCAGTGATGCCATCCAACCATCCCGTCCCATCCTGTCATCCCCTTCTCCTCCTGCCTTCAATCTTTCCCAGCATCTTTCCCAGGTCTTTTCCAATGAGTCATCTCTTCACATCAGGTGGCCATCAGGAGCTTCAACTTCAGCATCAGTCCTTCCAATGAATATTCAGGACTGATTTCCTTTAGGATTGACTGGTTTGATTTCCTTGCTGTCCAAGGGACTCTCAAGAGTCTTCCACAACACCACAGCTCAAAAACATCAATTCTTCAGTGCTCAGTCTTCTTATGGCCCAACTGTCACGTCCATACATGACTACTGAAAAAACCATAGCTTTGACTATAGGGACCTTTGTTGGGAAAGTGATGTCTCCGGTTTTTAATATGTTATCTAGATTTATCATAGCTTTTCTTCCAAGGAGCAAGCATCTTTTAATTTCATGGCTGCAATCACTGTTCACAATCATTTTGGAAGACTTTAAAAACAAAACAAACAAAAAAGGGAGCTTCCATTTCTCCCTTCCAAAATGTAAGTCTTTCACCTGGGTTCTCAGGAACTATCTGATCCATCTGTGGTACCCCAGAGTCAGGGGGAAAAAATAGCATTTTTAAAACAGAAGCAATAAAACAAGGAGACCTCTGGTTCTGTCTTTACATGAAAATGAATTTGTAACTGAGCGTGATTTAATTGGGTTAAAGGAAAGTAAGTACTATATAAATAAACCCTCAGAAATATCAATAAAGCTCGTCAGAACACATTTCTGACACCAGGGACGACCCTGAGTCAGAATGATTGGCTAGAGATGACCCAGAAACTAACTCCATCACCAAAGAACCTGAGACCACAAGCCATGTGGCAAAGCAGTTCTGCTGGGTTCCCTTACCCTGCTGCTCTCCGCCCTGTAGCCCCTTCCCAAAAAAGCCTCTTCCCTTGTCAGCATGTGTGTCTCCTGGAACAATTCATTTCCCAGTGTTAGACAAAAGCCCACTCTCAGACCCTGCAAGGAGTCCCCCTTTCTGTAACAGATGGCGACTCTGGTGGGATTTCCTCACTGCGACTGATGCCCTGACCATTCAGGTACTTAGGGACAAGCTTGTCCGCTGACTGACCTGACCCAGTGGCCGGAACAAGAATTTTCTTTTGTTCCTTGTCTCCTCCCAATTCAAATGACTGGCCTGAGTGCCCCCAATCTGATAAGGGACAAGAGACTTAAGACTGATAAGGTGAGGAACAAGAAGAGCCTTAAGTTCAGTGGCTCAGTCGTCTCCGACTCTTTGCGACCCCGTGGACTGCAAACCCATCACCAACTCCCGGATTTTACTCAAACTCGTGTCCATCGAGTCGGTGATGCCTTCCAACTATCTCATCCTCTGTCGTCCCCTGCTCCTACCGTCTTTAATCCTTCCCAGCATCAGGGTCTTTTCCAGTGACGCCCCTTCTTTCGCATCAGGTGGCCAAAGTATTGTCGTTTCAGCCTCAGTAACAAGAACTAGGCGGTCTCCAATCACCTGCAAGTTGGCGCACTACGTAAGCAAGTGGGCGCACTACGTAAGCAGGTGGGCAGGCGAGCACACGGGGAGGCCGGGCTAGTGAGCAAGTGAGCTGTTAATAGAGCCCCGCCCAGCCCCCGGCGCGGGGTTCCTAGTGGTTACTGCTAGGAAATCTGGGGCGGAACCTGTCAGCGGAGGGGCGGGCCAGGCAGTCCTGGGAGGAGCGGAGGTCCACACCTCAGCTGTGGGCTAGCGGGAAAGGATCGCGGGTTCTGGCTTGGCAGCCTCGCACTCCTGCAAAGGGATCCAGGTGGCAAAGGGAGAGATGGGTGGCTTCAAGACCAGTCTTGGTTTCCTCGTTTTGCTTCCAATTGTTTTGTTCAGCGGAACGTCCAGCGGTGAGTTCGGGGATGACCCTGCGCGGAGCGTGGCGGGGGAACGCGAGGAGGTTTAATGGGTTATGAGCGGTAAAGGGGATGGGGGTGGTGTCCCCGGGGTTTCGCGAAACTTTTTACAGGGTGGCGCTGCCGCCCCCACCTCTTTCCCTTCCCTGGCCCATTTAGTCCTCGGAGGCTCCTCCCGGCTTCTTGCTGGTACTCCGGGCCAGAACAGGGTTGACTTGGGTGAAGTAGTAATGTCGGGAATTTGGGAAGTGACGCTGGGAGAAGAGGGGTCCGCAACGCGGCAGGAAATAGGGTTGAAACCCCCCAAGGGTCCAGACCGCCCCTGGAAGTGGGAGCCCTGGAGCCGGGCGGTTTGGGGCCAGTCGGGCATCCCGCGAATAGACCCAGACCCGCCCCGAAAAGCACGCCTTCCCGCCCCGACCTGTGCAACAGAGACCCTTCTGGTCCCTACATCTCCCGGCCCTTGAAGGACCAGCGCTCTTTCCCGGCTGTAAGTTATAAACGCAGAGCGGACCCTGGTGCCCAGGAAGCGGCGGCGGCGGCGCACTCCCTGCTGAAACGTGCTTGAGTGCTCCTGTCCGAGCCCTCGCTGCTGGCTCCAGCCCGGGCCCCGGCCCCAGGGCTCTGCGTCATGGCTCCACCCCCGGCCCCGGGCTCCACCCCCGGCCCCGGGCTCCACCCCGGCCTCCGGGCTCCACCCTCAGCCACCGGGCTCCGCGGCACGGCTCCACCCCCGGTCCCCGGGCTCCACTCTCGGCCACCAGGCTCCGCGGCACGGCTCCACCCCCGGTCCCAGGGCTCCACCCCCGGTCCCCTGGCTCCTCAGCAAGGCTCCACCTCCGGCCCCGGGCTCCATCCCCGGTCCCCGGGCTCCACCCTTGGCCACCAGGCTCCGCGGCACGGCTCAACCCCCGGCCCCAGGGCTCCACCCCCGGCCCCTGGGCCTCACCCAGGACCCCGGGGGCCGGTGCGAGCCTCTTCCTGAGCAGGGACCAGGTGCCTCGGCTCATTGGTCTAGATGCAGAACTTTATATATTAGAGAAGTGGCCTTGTTGGGCACTACGTCTATCCTTTAACCCAGCGAAACAGATGTCCTGCCTTTCACTTGGCCTGCAGAGTCCAAGTTGAATATAAGCAGGTTTCCAAGTAGACAATTTCGTGGACCTGCCCCAGGACGGCATTTCTGCTTGATGGGGGTGGGGCGTTCGAGGGGCACGGGGTGGGGGGATTTCCACGCACTGTATCGGCTCTAGCTTTCCTTTTCTGCAAAGTTGATGATGAGGTTGTGATACTAAATGCAGCTCAACTTGACAGTAAATTCTTCAAAAACTTCCCTTCTTCAAAAATTTGAAAGGAAGGAAAATGTGCTACAAAAAACTTCGGTCTTAGACAAAGCCACTAGCAGAACTATTTATGATCCTGTTCATGCAGCTCCAGCTACTTCTACCCGTGTGTTTTATATCAGCGCAGGGGTTTGCCGTGCAGTTATATTTCTTGTAGTAATAATATTAGCTGTTTTGCACCTTCATAGTATGACAAGAATTGAACTGGAAGACAGCATCAGTGTCCAGTAGTTCCCAAGGGTTGTCTCAGCCATGTCCCAGATGACTCAGTATCTGTGAGGAGACACACCCAACAATAGTACTTCCATCCCGTTATCCTACCTTGTGGGTGGGTAGAGGAGTGTCTTGAGAAGTGCCCCTCTTTTGGAGGCCAGAGCTAAGGTGAAGGATATCGAAATATCCAAGGAGAGGATAACTCTATCCACGGAAAGGATGTACTCCAAGAAGGTAGTTTAGGGCGTATTTTCCATGGGATTTATGTAGATGGAAAAGATCCAAATAAAAAACAGCAATCATTTGTAAAAACAGAGATTAAGCTTCTGAAATTCAGGTGACAATGATATTCACTGAACATTGCAAGCTATGAGATCTTCATCACAGAAATCTTCCTCCTATTTCCCTTATGTGTATAGAAAAAAGAGAAAAGCCCTCATGATATTGCCTTACACGAATTGGGAGAATCATAAATAGTTTTCACAGCATTGCAAATTGTGTGTCTCTGTGTGTATTAGTCAGTCCTGTCCGGCTCTTGCCACCTCATCTACTGTAGCCCGCCAAGCTCTTCTGTCCGAGGAATTCTTCAGGCAAGAATAATGGAGTGGGTGGCCATTCCCTTCTCCAGGTGATCTTTCTGACCCAGGGGTCAAACTCGGGTCTTCTGAATTGCAGGCAGATTCTTCACTGTCTGAGCCACCAGGGAAGCCTGCAGCACAAATTAGTAGAGGCCAGTAATCCTCAGGCAATTTCTCAACAGGACCTGGTCCACAAGGTCAGATTGCCTGTGGAATGGATTACCTGGTCAGAAGAGAAGTCCTCCACAAAGACCTGGCTGCTAGGAGCTCTGCCATTGATGACAACCTCAAGTTAAGAGTACAGATAGCCCCTCTCCAGAATCTTGTTCCCCATGGACTCTCACTGTGTGGGGGACAATGAAAAAGTGGGATCGATGGATGGCTCATGAACGTCTGGTTAAGAATGAGGTCTCCGGACTTCCCTGGTAATCCAGTCGCTAAGAATCCACACTCCCAATGAAAGGGCCTGGTTCGATCCTTGGTCAGGGAACTGGATCCCGCATGCTACAACTAAGAAGTCAGCATGTTGCAACTAAGAGTCTTCATGCTGCAAAAAGGTCCCAAGTGCCACAACTTAGACCCAATACAGCCAAAAAAAGATAGATATGAAAAAAATAATTTTTTTTAGTTCTCCAGTGCTAGTGATGTGTGGGCCTTCAGAGTGATAGTGTAGGAGCTCATGGCTCTGGGTCAAATACCCTACACGGATGTCGACTCTTTAGAGATATGAAAGAAGGTCGTCAAATAGCCCAGCCTATCAACTGTCCTGATGAACCATTTGCTGTGATGGCTTGTGCTGGGCCTTAGATTCGGAGGAGAAGCCCAGTTCCAGCAGCTGGCCCAGTGTCTCACAGGGTTCCATGCAGCCCTGGGGGTCTGTGTCTGACTGTCCTCTCACAGTCCCCCAGCATCAGGGGGACGGTGCCTGCTGAGGCCCACGTGGAGCCGGCCAGTCACATACATCACCCAGCACCGCAGAAGCACATTGTCTTCCAGAACACTGTGCCTTAGGAATGCCATAGCATCTGAACTTTCTAAGACAGACTTAATGATGTGGAATATTTTCTAGATATCACTTTCGTTAGGTTGAACTGAAAATGTTTGTATAAATTTTTTGACCAAGAAAGTTTTAAACAGTGTTATAAAATAAAGAGTTTTTAAAATTGTTTCAGCACAAATACTTGGACTAGCTTAGTGCCAAGTGCTTTTTAGTTTTTACTTCATCAAAGTAATGTAGTTGATTCACCCTTGAATGTGCTGGGCTTAGTTGCTCAGTCGTGTCTGACTCTTTGCGACCCCATGGACTATACAGTCCCTGGAATTCTCCAGGGTTGAATACTAGAATGGGTAGCCTTTCCCTTCTCTAGGGGATCTTCCCAACCCAGGGATCGAACCCAGGTCTTCCACATTGCAGGTGGATTCTTTACCATCTAAGGCACCAGGGGAGCTCAAGAATACTGGAGTGGGTAGCCTCTCCCTTTTCCAGGAGATCTTTCTGACTCAGGAATTGAACTGGGGTCTCCTGCATTGCAGGTGGATTCATTACCTGCTGAGCCACCAGGGAACCTCTTAAGTTTCTTTCTTCTTCTTCTTTTTTTAAATATTTATCACTAGTCTTGGGAATTATTTGTCTATAAGATAGAATACTTTGTCTTAGAAAAAGAAAAATGAAAAAATGCTGTTGCCTTGTACAGGAAAAGGTAGTGTTGGAGGAAGAAAACTTAAAAGCTAGAAGGAAAAAAAAAAGAGAAAAATGCAATAGAAATAGAAACTACTCTTTCATGAAAAATTGCCTTTTAAATTTTTTTTTAAATAAAGAGGAGTTCTGCCTTCTTACTTTGGGGAAAGTCGGAGTGGAATTCACTGAAACATCTTAAATTTGGCAGATCCTAGCATATGGCACCCCACTCCAGTACTCTTGCCTGGAAAATCCCATGGATGGAGGAGCCTGGTAGGCTGCAGTCCATGGGGTCGCTAAGAGTTGGACACAACTGGGAGACTTCACTTTCACTTTTCACTTTCATGCATTGGAGAAGGACATGGCAACCCACTCCAGTGTTCTTGCCTGGAGAATCCCAGGGACGGGGGAGCCTGGTGGGCTGTCGTCTATGGGGTTGCACAGAGTCAGACACGACTGAAGCGACTTAGCAGCAGCAGCAGTTCTCAGAGCCAGAAGTGGATTTGGGGCAGGTCAATAGTAAACAATGGTGATTTTATTTATTTTTACTTTCTGGAAAAGGAGGATAACACAGTTCCAGAAGGTACACTCATGGTTTAAGGTTAAGAATCCCTTTTACTGCACCTAGAACAGTGCTATGCACAGAACGGGTGCCTGAGTTTTGTTGGGTAAAAAAAAAAAAGTAAACAGATTATGTGCTTATCTTCAAGGCTGGCTTAAGTATAAAATGGATTTTTAAACACACTTGAAAAAATTAAAGAATTCAGTTTATTAAAAACAAAATTACATATGCATCGTGAGGAAGGCTCTCAGTGCCTAGCCATTGATCAGCACGTCCCTGGAGTCAAAGCTCCTCCCACACAGTTCAGGCCGTTACTAATTGAAGCTGGTTATGACCCAGATCCTACCACTGGTGAAGTTAATAAGTGATGGAAAAGGAGAAGCTGGTTTGTTCAGGAGCCCTGGGAAATAGTGACCTAATGTTCTCAGACCGCCTCTAAGTTTCCAGGTTAGAAAGGGAGCAGAGGTGGCTGCTGTGGGGCACATCAGCGTCTTGAGCACAGTCAGGGTGGTTGGCACAAGGCGAATGTTTGAGCACCACCAAGCTTATGGTTTCAACAAGTCTGGGGGTCTACGTGCTTGCCACCAGCAGTTTTTCTGTGCTGGGGGTCTGCTTCCTGTGGAAACAACTTGAGGCTTGTGTCAGCTCTTTGTTATCTTTCAGGGAACTGGTAATTTCATGACACTGCTATGTGGCTGGTCACAGTCTAAATTGTTACCAGTTTCCCAGCCTAAGGAGTATTCCTTTCTCCATCTTCACATGTTCTAATCCTTAACTCGTAAACCACTGTTTTGAGACTCACAGGAGGCCTGGCTGACTGAAACTTTTCTATAAACAAGAGGCAGACAGAGACCATGGGGGAGGGGGGGGAGGTCTTTCCCACTAAGGCGCCCTTGAGCCGTTTTGGTTACGAGACCATTTATTTCCTATTTGTCCATGGTCCCAAGAAGCCCAGGGCCTCCAACAGCTAGTTGGAGAAAGTCTAAACATGCCCTCTCTCAACTGGCATCTTATCCCTCTGTCTGATAACTCACCCAACAAACCCCCCCACACCTGGCCCCAAGGACCTAACTTAGGAGGGACAGGAACAGGGTTTCCCAGAGTGTGACACAGGGCTCGAGGGTGAGGCTGGGCATCCCCACTTCTACCCTTTGGTCCCACATTCATAGTGTCTAGGAATTGGGACAGCAGCAGCCTATAATGGTTATTGATTAAGGTAGGAGTTGACAGATTTTTTTCTACAGAAGATAGTAAATCTTGTCTCTTTAGGCAATTTGGTATCTGTCTCTGAGTGCAAAAGGAGCTTCCATGTTTGTGGAGCAGCAGGAGCCAAATATAATGTGTAAATCAACTGAGAACCAGACTTGTCCACTGTCCTGGTTTCTGACCCCAGTAATGAGTGACCCATCCCATAGAGAATCATCCAAGAGCTGCCTCAGTTGTCTGTTTATGAACCAGAAACTTACCGTGTCCTGCCTTGTAGCTTCTGGTGGTGGGACTGTGATAGGAGTGTGGATCTGGCTGTTATGGGCTAATGCACCCCCTCTGCTATAGTCTGGCTTCCTTGGTTCAAGGAGCCATAGGGGATACTGCATGAAGCCACAGGTGTGAGCATACCTGTATCAACTCTGGTGTCAGGCCTAGGTGACCTGCTGGCACATCTTATTTGTTCCCTGTAGCCCTGGTTATGCCAAGCCACATAATCACTTCTATCCTATGACGGCTGGCCTATCTGAACTAATGGTTGGGGTTGGTGAACCCAGATCATGATGGGCAACTCTGACATTCCATGACCAGAGGCCTCATCTCTGCCAGGCCCCAGGACCATACCAGGAGCCGCACTGAATGGTATGGGCTTTCTCACTGCAAGTGGTATGTCCTTTCTTCAGGACACCAGGAGTCTGTGTTGTGAGCCTCCAAGTAAAATGCCACCTACAGCATGTAGCACCTTTCTGAACACAGGAAGCTATGATGTCACCGGTTCTGTTGGGTCATCTGCCCAAGAAGCAGGTCCAGCCACACTCATCATTCATCAATTGTGACTGCCTTTGTGCCAGGACAGCAGTTGCAGCAGAGACCTAGGGTCTTGAAGCCTGGAATGTGTCATATGTACCATTAGAGGGAACCTAGGACCTCAGTGGTAATTCAGTGGAGATAAGATAGGGACCACAGCTCTGCAGGCCTAGGGAGATTGTAGGTTGGTACTCGTTTTCATTATTTCCTCCAGGAGATGATACTGTCTCCATGTACTATCGGGGGATGGGGAGTCAGGGTGAGAAGAATGAATGTGGAATCCACGACTCTGGTACCTCACCCATGGCAGTTTACTAACAACACAGACTGTGCATTCGTGTCAGAAGCCCAGGACGTGTGCAATGGACACTGAGTGGATCTGTGGACCCAGAGATAACCACTGTCAGCAGGACCTGGCACAGGTGTCTATTAATTGCCTGGTCCTTGGAGCATCGCTTCACAGCACGGGGGCCATGACCATGCTACTGTTCCTGTGCGTGGTGTTAGTAACCCACTGGATCTAATGAATGTGGGAGTAGTTTCTCCTTCTGCACTTCCACTCCAGTTCAGTTCAGTCACTCAGTTGTGTCTGACTCTTTGCGACCCCATGGACTGCAGCACGCCAGGCTTCCCTGTCCATCACCAACTCCCAGAGTCATGTCCATCGCATCGTGATGCATCCAACTCTCATCCTCTGTCGTCCCCTTCTCCTCTATCCTTCAATCTTTCCCAGCATCAGGGTCTTTTCCAATGAGTCAGTTCTTCACATCAGGTGGCCAAAGTATTGGAGTTAGTTGCCCCAGTAAATAACCGTGTGGCTCATCCGGAGAGTATGGAAGGACTTCTGCACTTGCTGTGGTGATGAAAGGGCCCTCCTCACTGGGACGTGGCTTCTTTCTCTGGTGATGCCTTCTGAGAAGTAGCTCGGTTCTGGAGATTTTGGTAGGGATGTTTGGTAGGGATGGCTGCTTTCAGCCTACTGATCATCCAGTCTTGTGTTTGTCTCTCCTTGTTTTCTGTCTCTCAATCAAGCAGTTTGCATCCAGGTTCACTGACCATCTCTCTGCCTCTAGGATCACCCTGTGCTATGAGCCAGCATTGTACTCTCTGCAGTCAGGCCCTGGCTGGCATTGGGACTCTCTAATCACTTTCAGCTTCCCTGATAGCTCAGTTGGTAAAGAATCCACCTGCAACACAGGAGACCCCAGTTTGATTCCTGGGTCTGGAAGATCCGCTGGAGAAGGGATAGGCTAGCCACTCCAGTATCCTTGGGCTTCCCTTGTGGCTCAGCTGGTAAAGAATCCGCCTGCAACGTGGGAGACCTGGGTTCGATCCCTGGATTGGGAAGATCTTCTGGAGAAGGGAAAGGCTACCCACTGCAGTATTCTGGCCTGGAGAATTCCATGGACTGTATAGTCCATGGGGGTCATAAGAGTGAGACACGACTGAGTGACTTTCACTAATGACTTTGACCATTGTACCAACTTTGCTCCTGACATACAATACTCCACCTGGAATCTGATCTTTCCCCATTTTCCATCCCTGTTCCTGCCGGAAGCCCACAGGAACACGGTTTCCTACCACTATCCTTGATTTCCACAAAAGTCATCTTTGAGCTATGGGAGATGCTTCTCATCCACACTTTCCTCTCTGGCTCCATAGAATCCATCAGGCTTTCCCATGGTGCCTGGTGGCCTGGACACTTTCCTGCCCTTTCATACCGTGTCCGCCCTGGCAGATTCACTTCCCTGAGCCTTTGATCCCCTCCTCTACCACCTGCCTCAGAAGTTCTGGACTTTCTCTTT